>NC_090786.1:557500-597500 GCF_040054535.1 Antennarius striatus | reverse complement strand
TCAAACAGATTTCGGGGTTTTCTCCTCAAACCGGTCCAGACTCTCCTGGTTTTAGTCTCATCCGTACATCAAACACGTCCACCTGAAGGTTCTTCGTCTGCGTCCTGATTGGTTGGTTCTCACCTCCCACAATGCACCAGTAATTACAAAGCGGGCTGATCCCGGCGCCGACGCCAGGATGTCCTGTCCCCCCCTGAGGATTCCAAGGCGGGGGTGAAGTTTAATGAGACGTCCCCTGAGAGCCGCGTCTCCGGCGCCGTATGCTAATGTCATTACGACGCCACACACACTGTTACACACACACACACACACACACACACACACACACACACACACACACACACACACACACACTGTTACACACACACACACACACACACACTGTTACACACACACACACACACACACACACACACACCGCCCGGCGTCCTATCAGCTGTCAGACAGGAAAGGTCGCCCCCCCCCTCAGTATTTCTTCGTCTGCTGCTGACCTGCTCGTCCCGCTGTGAGAAACGCGCGGCGTTGGCCTGAACGCACAACGAGTGTGTTTGTACGTGTGGGACGAGGTCCTTCCTGTCTATTTTTATGTTTCCTCAGAATAAAGAAGCGTGGGGGGGGGGGGTCGGGGCGTCTGCAGCGACCCAGAACACGCCTCGCTTCTACTGGGTCACGGACGCCCACGCTATTCTGGTTGTTCTGTCCAGGGACCAGCTCCCCCCCCCGTGTCTTCATCACCTTAACTAACTGGACTGTCAGACTGGGGGGGGACGAGCAGGTCAGTGTGTCTCTGAAGCCATTAAGTCTGTCCAGTGGTGACCCCCCCCAGAAGGTCAGCTACATCTAAAGGGGGGCCGTGGGGGGGCTGGATCAGTCTTTCTAGGCTAAGCTACATGTAGACCACATGTGTCAAACTCAAGGCCCGGGGGCCAAATGTGGCCCTCCACATCATTTAATGTGGCCCACGAGAACAGAGGTCAGTGTCTAAAATAAATAGATCAAAAGTGTTCTTTGACTAAAACTACATTTCCCACAATGCAGCAGTTGAGTTAAGTTTAACTCTGACAAAAACATTGTCTCCTCCTCCTCTGGGCTTCTCCCTTCAGGGTCTCCACAGCCAATCAGCTGCCTCCATCTAACCCTGTCTTCTCATCCTCTTCTCTCACACCAACTACCTTCATGTCCTCTTTCACTACATCCATAAACCTCCTCTTTGGTCTTCCTCTAGGCCTCCTGCCTGGAAGTTCAGAACTCAGCATCCTTCTACCAATATATTCACTATCTCTCCTCTGGACATGTCCAAACCATCTCAGTCTGGCCTCTCTGACTTTATCTCCAGAACCTCTAACATGTGCTGTCCCTCTGATGGACTCATTCCTGATCCTATCCATCCTGGTCACTCCCAGAGAGAACCTCAGCATCTTCATCTCTGCTACCTCCAGCTCTGTCTCCTGTCTTTTCCTCAGTGACACTGTCTCTAGACCAAACAACATCGCTGGTCTCACCACAGTTTTGTACACCTTTCCTTTCATTTTAGCTGAAACTCTTCTATCACACATCACACCTGACACTTTCCTCCACCCGTTCCATCCTGCCTGGACACGCTTCTTCACCTCTTTTCCACACTCTCCATTGCTCTGGACTGTTGACCCTAAGTACTTCAAATCCTCCACCTTCTTGATCTCTTCTCCCTGTAACCTCACTCTTCCACTTGGGTCCCTCTCATTCACACACATGTACTCTGTCTTACTGCGGCTAACCTTCATTCCTCTCCTTTCCAGGACAAACCTCCACCTCTCTAGCTTCTCCTCCACCTGTTCCCTGCTCTCACTACAGATCACAATGTCATCTGCAAACATCATAGTCCATGGAGATTCCTGTCTGACCTCGTCTGTCAGCCTGTCCATCACCATAGCAACAAGAAGGGGCTCAGAGCTGATCCCTGATGCAGTCCCACCTCCACCTTGAACTCCTCCGTCACACCTACACACACCTCACCACTGTCTTACAGTCCTCATACATGTCCTGCACCGTTCTAACATACTTCTCTGCCACTCCAGACTTCCTCATACAATACCACAGTTCCTCTCTGGACACCCTGTCATCAGCTTTCTCCAGATCTACAAAAACACAATGCAGCTCCCTCTGGCCTTCTCTGGACTTCTCTACCAACATCCTCACAGCAGATACTACGTCTGTAGTACTCTAATAACTATATTTAATTATACAGATTAAATCATTCCCATGGGCCGGACTCGGCCCGCGGCCCGCCGCCTGCTCTTGCCTTCTCCTGAGTGTCTCTCAGCTTTTTGGTCGGACTGGTTAGCAAAGCGCTAACCAGTCGAGGTGACTGATGGGGCGTGATAAAGGTGGCGCTCGGAGCAATCCCACATTTCCTGCTGCTTTATATCTGTGGGATTAAAACACCCACACAGCAGGAGGCTGTGGTCGTGTGACTGGAATTGGACGTGCATGAGTGCCGTTATCACGCGTGCTGCACGCTAACCTACCGAGCGTGTAATCGTATCTCATAAAGATGGGCTGGATTTAATTTGACTCCACATTTGAATGGGTGGAGCCTCTCTCCGTCTGCGGGCGCCGAGGCGACGCGTGTTCTCCACTGGAGACGGAAGCGTTTAACTCCAGCTTTGTCGTGGTAGAACCACAATATTTGGTCTTCACGTCTGACTGAGGACAGAGTTTGTTTTCTGTGCAGACGAGAAAGAAACACGTACGGCTGTAAGGAATGGAACGCGTCTCAGACGGAACGCCTCTCAGACGGAACGCCTCTCAGACGGAACGCCTCTCAGACGGAACGCCTCTCAGACGGAACGCCTCTCAGACGGAACGCCTCTCAGACGGAACGCCTCTCAGACGGAACGCCTCTCAGACGGAACGCGTCTGACCTCCATGTTGGACCAGAGAAACTCTGTCTGCTCAGGACGAGCCAATCAGAGACAAGAGACGTCTCGACGTTTCCTCATTCAGAGAACAATCGAACCGGTGTGACTCACTGAGCGTGACGACATCAATCCGACGCCAAACCGACTTCAAACCAACATCAAACCGACTTCAACCCGACATCAATCCGACGCCAAACGCCTGTGAACGCGTCCGTCTGACCGTCGTCGTGGCGTCCATCCGTCTTGTATCTCGTTCTCATTCTGTTTGCGGTGCAGCCAGAGTCCTGCCCCCCCTCCGCCGGGACCCAGAGACAGTGTGATTACCCCCCACCCCCCACCCCAGAAGACATGTCCACTTTCATCCCCCCCTTGCTTTCCTTCCAATGAGGCGGCGGCGAGCCAGAGGCGGTTGGCAGCTCCACCCGGCCTGCTGGTGACCCCCCCCCTCTGGCAACGCTGTGGTGGGGGCCCATCTGAGGCCTGGTCCACTTAGTGTGGAGACGAGCTGGATGGAGAACTGTCAGCTGGGGGGGAGGTCTGAAAGAATGGCATGGAGGAGGTGAGGGGGGGGCATCAGGAGGGATGGATAGGGGTGGGGGGCGGGGGTTAGATCCAACACGACACACTGAGGCATCCTGGGAAATCAGGGTTTGATGAGCTCTGAGCAGCGATGGAACGACAAGACTATCAGGGGGGACCAGCCCCCCCCCACATTTACACTTACTGACTGTTAGAAGCAGAAAGAAAAGGGGGGGTCAATAAAAAATAAACCGTTAGATTATCAGACAGTTTGAAGAGAAGAAAAAGTTCAGCACTAAAGTAGGAGGTTAAAGAAAGAAAGAAGGAGGGATGAGCGATGGAGGAGAGAAAGGAGGTCATGTGATGCTGATTAATGGACGGATGATCAATAACTGACAGAAGATGAATAGAACTCGTTTCTATCGTCTCTAAAATGGATCAGAGGACAGAAAAAAACGCTTCATGGTCAGAAAAACAGGAACGCTTGTTATTACAGACGCCCACGCCTGATTGGTTGGAAGCTGCACCACCTTGTTTCTTTACTGACCGCCCCCCAGGTTCGTTTCAACACAACAACAACAACAACAACACATCAACAACATCACTACAAAAACACACCAACAACACATGTGTCAAACTCAGGGCCCGGGGTGCCAAATGTGGCCCCCAAGAGCATAAAAGGTCAGAGTGTCTAAAAATAAATACGTCAAAAGTGTTCTTTGACCAAAACTACATTTCCCACAATGCAGTAGTTCATCCCATCTTAACTCTGACTAAATGTAGTGAACAAAGTTGATGTCCTAACTTGTGTCTGATGTTATTTTTTCTTTATTGATTGATAGTTTGATCCTTGATTGATGGAGTTCTGTGGGTTTAATAACCTGACAAATGAAAAGGATTTATGTTAGAACAGAGAAACAAACAAACATGTTTTTTCTGTCTAACTGTAATGTTTGGAACTAGAATCAGTCAGAAATTCAGTTATTTAACATTAAGGAGTAGTTACATTTAGTTACATTACACTGAGTTACATTTAGTTACATTTATTAGTTACATTAAGGAGTAGTTACATTTAGTTACATTACACTGAGTTACATTTAGTTACATTTATTAGTTACATTAAGGAGTAGTTACATTTAGTTACATTACACTGAGTTACATTTAGTTACATTTATTAGTTACATTAAGGAGTAGTTACATTTAGTTACATTACACTGAGTTACATTTAGTTACATTTATTAGTTACATGAAGGAGTAGTTACATTTAGTTACATTACACTGAGTTACATTTAGTTACATTTATTAGTTACATTAAGGAGTAGTTACATTTAGTTACATTACACTGAGTTACATTTAGTTACATTTATTAGTTACATTAAGGAGTAGTTACATTTAGTTACATTACACTGAGTTACATTTAGTTACATTTATTAGTTACATTAAGGAGTAGTTACATTTAGTTACATTACACTGAGTTACATTTAGTTACATTAGTTACATTAAGGAGTAGTTACATTTAGTTACATTACACTGAGTTACATTTAGTTACATTTATTAGTTACATTAAGGAGTAGTTACATTTAGTTACATTACACTGAGTTACATTTAGTTACATTTATTAGTTACATTAAGGAGTAGTTACATTTAGTTACATTACACTGAGTTACATTAGTTACATTTATTAGTTACATCTGGCCCTTTGAGGACAGACATGCTGATGATGTGGCCCTCAGTGGAAATTAGTTTGACCCCCCCCCCCAACAACTCTATACGCTTACAGTTTGATTTATGGACCAATCAGAGACGACCTGAGTGAGAAGGGGGCGGGACTTACTCGGGTCAGACAGGATGGAGTCGGTCTTGGGCAGGAACTGGTCGCAGCGGATCCCCTGGTAGCCTTCTTGACACCTGGGGGGGGGGGGTAGGAAAGGATGGTTAGTTACCGAGTCAGGCTGAGCGGCTAATGGCTAACAGCTAACAGTCGAGGGGCAGTTGAGACAAACGGCAGGAAAATGTAAAGTCAGGTGAGGTGACAGAGAAAAATGGACGGTGTGATCGTCTGTGGGAGATGAGATAACCCCCCCAGCTCACATCACACAGAATAAAGGAGCGTCAACCCTCCCCCATTACGTTAGCACCTAAACCTAATGACCTTCAAACTCCTGCCTGGGCCACAGAAAGAAAACCTGAACATCTTCCTGGAGTGTCTGCTGATTCGTCTGAGACGTTTCTGCCTTCAGGCCCCAGAAGCCACCAGAGGAGCCGATTCTGATGGAGAACGCTCAATTAATGAGTGTCACAGGTCACAGTTCACAGGTCACAGTTCACGCCTCCAGCAGTTAATGAATCCTGAGACCAACCAGTGGCTCTGAAGGAAACGTCCTCCAAAAAATAAACCTCCAGTCTGAACCGGATTTTCTCGTCCTCTGGGGACAAACTGGAGTTTCTCTACATCCATCATCATCCATCATCATCCATCATCATCCATCCCTACATCATCATCCATCCCTCCATCATCCATCCCTCCATCCCTCTGTTTCCTCCTCTCTTTCTTTCCAATCATAACGAATGACCACTGGACCTGATGACATCACTTCCTGCTGCCCTGAACCAGCTGAACAGACTGACATCAGGTGACCTTCATCGCTCCAATTAGAGGGGAGGAGGAGATGAGAGGAACGGAGAGATAACGGCGTGAAGCTGTGGACGTGTGGCGCTCATTAACGCCACCGAGGAAGAGGAGGAGCCTTCATGGGTGAAACAGGTGCTTTGAGGCGACACAGACACGCCCTCTTGTCGTCTGCAGGAACCCAATCAACAGGAAGTTCCTTCACAAAACAAACTCTCGATCTGAGCGCCGACATCAGAACGCCTCGGCAGTGCGTGTGAGGCTCACAGACGTGTGAGGCTCACAGACGTGTGAGGCTCACAGACGTGTGAGGCTCACAGACGTGTGAGGCTCACAGACGTCTGAGGCTCACAGACGTCTGTGAGCCTCAGACGTGTGAGGCTCACAGACGTGTGAGGCTCACAGGTGTGTGAGGCTCACAGACGTGTGAGGCTCACAGACGTCTGAGGCTCACAGACGTCTGTGAGCCTCAGACGTGTGAGGCTCACAGACGTGTGAGGCTCAGACGTCTGAGGCTCACAGACGTCTGAGGCTCACAGACGTGTGAGGCTCACAGACGTGTGAGGCTCACAGACGTGTGAGGCTCACAGACGTGTGAGGCTCACAGACGTGTGAGGCTCACAGACGTCTGAGGCTCACAGACGTGTGAGGCTCACAGACGTGTGAGGCTCACAGACGTGTGAGGCTCACAGGCGTGAAGCTAAGAATGGATGAGGGGGGTGCGGAGCCTCCTCATTAGCGCCGCGGCCGCTAATTAAAAGAAAACAGGAAGGCAGTGACTGCATGTGTGTGTGTGTGTGTGTGTGTGTGTGTGTATGTGTGTGTGTGTGTGTGTGTGTGTGTGTGTGTGTGTGTGTGTGTGTGTGTGTGTTTGTGTGTGATCACGAGGCTCTCACTAGCGGGGGGGGAATATATATATAAACATGCCGCCTTTAGGATGATGAATTCTTGCAAAGGGAGGTGTGAAAGTCTGCACAAAGAGACGCATCCATATGCATGAGGGAGTGTGTGTAGGGTGTGTGTAAAGTGTGTAGTGTGTGTAGGGTGTGTGTAGAGTGTGTAGTGTGTGTGTAGAGTGTGTAGTGTGTGTAGGGTGTGTGTAGAGTGTGTAGTGTGTGTAGGGTGTGTGTAGAGTGTGTAGTGTGTGTGTAGAGTGTGTGTAGTGTGTGTAGAGTGTGTGTAGGGTGTGTGTAGAGTGTGTGTAGAGTGTGTAGTGTGTGTAGTGTGTGTAGTGTGTGTAGAGTGTGTGTAGGGTGTGTGTAGAGTGTGTGTAGGGTGTGTGTAGAGTGTGTGTAGAGTGTGTGTAGAGTGTGTAGTGTGTGTAGGGTGTGTGTAGAGTGTGTGTAGAGTGTGTAGTGTGTGTAGAGTGTGTAGAGTGTGTGTAGGGTGTGTGTAGAGTGTGTGTAGAGTGTGTAGTGTGTGTAGTGTGTGTAGAGTGTGTAGTGTGTGTAGTGTGTGTAGAGTGTGTGTAGGGTGTGTGTAGAGTGTGTGTAGAGTGTGTAGAGTGTGTGTAGAGTGTGTGTAGAGTGTGTGTAGAGTGTGTGTAGAGTGTGTGTAGAGTGTGTAGTGTGTGTAGGGTGTATGTAGTGTGTGTAGAGTGTGTGTAGAGTGTGTGTAGAGTGTGTAGTGTGTGTAGTGTGTGTGTAGAGTGTGTGTAGAGTGTGTGTAGAGTGTGTGTAGAGTGTGTAGTGTGTGTAGTGTGTGTAGAGTGTGTGTAGGGTGTGTGTAGGGTGTGTGTAGGGTGTGTGTAGAGTGTGTGTAGAGTGTGTGTAGAGTGTGTAGAGTGTGTAGTGTGTGTAGTGTGTGTGTAGAGTGTGTGTAGAGTGTGTGTAGAGTGTGTAGTGTGTGTAGTGTGTGTAGAGTGTGTGTAGGGTGTGTGTAGAGTGTGTGTAGGGTGTGTGTAGAGTGTGTGTAGAGTGTGTGTAGAGTGTGTAGTGTGTGTAGAGTGTGTAGTGTGTGTAGTGTGTGTAGAGTGTGTGTAGGGTGTGTGTAGAGTGTGTGTAGGGTGTGTGTAGAGTGTGTGTAGAGTGTGTGTAGAGTGTGTAGAGTGTGTAGTGTGTGTAGAGTGTGTGTAGAGTGTGTGTAGAGTGTGTGTAGAGTGTGTGTAGAGTGTGTAGGGTGTGTGTAGAGTGTGTGTAGAGTGTGTGTAGAGTGTGTAGAGTGTGTAGTGTGTGTAGAGTGTGTGTAGAGTGTGTGTAGAGTGTGTGTAGAGTGTGTGTAGAGTGTGTAGGGTGTGTGTAGAGTGTGTGTAGAGTGTGTGTAGAGTGTGTGTAGAGTGTGTGTAGAGTGTGTGTAGAGTGTGTGTAGAGTGTGTAGTGTGTGTAGGGTGTGTGTAGAGTGTGTAGTGTGTGTAGAGTGTGTAGTGTGTGTAGGGTGTGTGTAGTGTGTGTAGTGTGTGTAGTGTGTGTAGTGTGTGTAGGGTGTGTGTAGAGTGTGTAGTGTGTGTAGAGTGTGTGTAGAGTGTGTAGTGTGTGTAGGGTGTGTGTAGAGTGTGTAGTGTGTGTAGAGTGTGTAGGGGAACATCTCGCCGTCACACACACTTCCTGTTCGGGGTTAGTAAACGTGTCACAAACCGTCTTCATGGACCGGCGTCAGGATGTCCTGTCTGCACCTGAAGGCACCGCCCAGCTGCTTTATAAAGGGGGGGTTCATTCCACTGGAGCTACACAATAACAGAGTGCCTTGCTCAAGGGCGCCTCAGCAATCCACCACCAACACACTCCACCACCAACACACTCCACCAACACACTCCACCAACACACTCCACCAACACACTCCACCAACACACTCCACCAACACACTCCACCAACACACTCCACCAACACACTCCACCCCCCCCCTGATGGAACGCTGACGAACGCGACCCGTCGGTTTCACCGGTGACTCGCTGCTCGGCGGTTTGTTTAATGAGACTTCAAAGGATCCTAGAGATGATTACCTTCTCCTCCAATGAGATTCCAGATCGCTCAGCGCTGCGCTCCAATCAGACGTCCTCTCACTGACAGGAAATGGAAATGAAAAGCGAGGAGAGTCGAGGAGCGGTGATTGGAATGCAATCAGGAGGCGGCGGCCAAACGGTGTGTCACTGTACTCAAGTGTGTGTGTGTGTGTGTGTGTGTGTGTGTGTGTGTGTGTGTGTGTGTGTGTGTGTGTGTGTGTGTGTGTGTCTGTGTGTCAAACACAGCTCCATCTTCATTCATCCATCCAAACATTTTCTCTTAATGCTCAGCCTCTGAGGGGCAGTTTTTGGGGGGGGGGGTCAGAGGGCAAGAACAATGACTTAGGGGCGGGGCTTGGACACAGGTCATGAGTTCTGACCTCTGACCCCACACACGTCTGGGTTCACCTCTGACCATTCTGGAGAAACGGAGACGCTGACGACAGATCATTTGCTTTATTCTGAAGGGCCACAGTTACCCCCCCATCGCCTGTCGGGCGTCGCCCCCCAGGCGTGACGGCAGAGAAAAATAGTGATGATCGACACAAACAGAGACGACATTTCATCCACTCCCCCCCCCCTGATATATATTAACGTTTTACAGCGGCACCACTTATCTCTGCGTCTCATAGTCCCCCCCCCCCCCCCACGCCGCCGTGATTAGACGGATCCCTCGCCGTCTCCGCCGCTGCGTCAGGAAATATCTACTCGTCGCATCTGAACGTTAAAATTGGAGGTTCTGGTACTTACACCAATTAAATTAGCCGTTATCTCCGCCGGCGACGAGCGACTGGTGGGTTAATCCCCCCCCCGAACGCATCAGCAGACAGTGTTTAGATAATAGTTGGGTTTGGTCACACGGAACGGGACGCCACCATAAAACCTCACGCCAACAGGACGTTTGTGTCAGAGACGTTCGTCCTGAGAAAACACTCTGACCTCTGACCTCTGGAGTCCGTCGGGATAATCAGATAATTAAAGTTGCCCCCGTTTGGCTCCCGCCTCGAATTTTTCTTAAGTCCATTTGGAAATGCGTTGTCGGGGTGGAAGTGTCACTTTTCACGCCGGCGACCCCGTTAGAGGGCGTCGGCTCAGCGGCGTCCGGGGGGGGCGATAGTTAGGAAGTTATAAACCCTCTAAAACGGGATTTAAATCCTCAACGTGGATTAACTCCAGTACCACCAAACAGGAAGTGGGATGCATCAGTGCAGGAACAAACAGGAAGTGGGATGCATCAATGCAGGAACAAACAGGAAGTGGGATGCATCAATGCAGGAACAAACAGGAAGTGGGATGCATCAATGCAGGTACAAACAAGAAGTGGGATGCATCAATGCAGGAACAAACAGGAAGTGGGATGCATCAATGCAGGAACAAACAGGAAGTGGGATGCATCAATGCAGGAACAAACAGGAAGTGGGATGCATCAATGCAGGTACAAACAAGAAGTGGGATGCATCAATGCAGGAACAAACAGGAAGTGGGATGCATCAATGCAGGAACAAACAGGAAGTGGGATGCATCAATGCAGGAACAAACAGGAAGTGGGATGCATCAATGCAGGAACAAACAGGAAGTGGGATGCATCAATGCAGGAACAAACAGGAAGTGGGATGCATCAATGCAGGAACAAACAGGAAGTGGGATGAATCAATGCAGGAACAAACAGGAAGTGGGATGCATCAATGCAGGTACAAACAGGAAGTGGGATGCATCAATGCAGGAACAAACAGGAAGTGGGATGCATCAATGCAGGTACAAACAGGAAGTGGGATGCATCAATGCAGGAACAAACAAGAAGTGGGATGCATCAATGCAGGAACAAACAGGAAGTGGGATGCATCAATGCAGGTACAAACAGGAAGTGGGATGCATCAATGCAGGAACAAACAAGAAGTGGGATGCATCAATGCAGGAACAAACAGGAAGTGGGATGCATCAATGCAGGAACAAACAGGAAGTGGGATGCATCAATGCAGGAACAAACAGGAAGTGGGATGCATGAAGCTGCAGGAACGGCCCTGAGGACACATTCATGGCTGCGCCTGTCCAGGCAGATGCAAAACGGTTGAAAATGCATCATTTCCATTTTATTTCTGCTGTAAAGATAAATTTTACGATTCAAATCCTCGACTCGCTCACGACAAACGGGTGTTCTTTTTGTGTTTCTAGCGATGAAACGTGTCGTATCCGCGTCACGTGACCGTACAAGGCCACGTGTGACATCGATTTAAACACAATCACAACATGACTGATTGGTGATGATGAAGACGTCCTCCCCATCACCATGAAGGGCCGTTAAAACATTTCTTTCTTTAACTGGTCATAATTAGCATCTCTGTTAGCATATGAAAGTCGCGCTAACGAGGAGGAGAGGCGCGGCGGCGATCAGCTGACAGATGAAAGCGAATCCCGGCTGACGGAGGAAGAGGATGTGATCCGCATTCATGCATGAAGCCACGCTCCCGGCGTTGCCCTCTGGGTGAACCCCCAGCAGAGCAGGATGGCTGCTCCCACCTAACTTTAACACTTCACTCTCAACGCAAATTCAGGATGAAAGAATCCTCATCTGTTGCCATGGAAACACATTTCCAGGCTTCCTCACCTGCATTCACCCGGAGCTCCAGAGTTCTGCCGTTTTACGCCGGATTAAAACACGGATAAGACAAACACTCAACACGCAGTTCCCCATTTCGTCCACTAGTGGGATCCTTTCCTGGTCCACACTTTCTGATTGGTGCTCGTTTTCAATCTCCGGAGCAAAATGGAATTCACCATTTCTCTGAGCACACGATGAAAAAAATTAAAACGTCAGTCGTCCCATTAATATTCATGATTACTAATAAAAATTGAAATGAAAGAAATTCAATCCACACTTTGCAGAAACGCGTAGAAGTCAAACTGAAAGGGGGGGGGGGCTGTAACTTCTGCCCTGTGGAACTTCAAGCTGCGATTCAGATTTCCAATCAGAGTAATTTGGTGATTGATGTCGGCGAGTTTTAATTAGAAAAAGAGGACGAAGAAAAGAAACTGGAGGTCAGGCCAAGTCTGGAAGGAGCCCCCCCCTCAAATAAAGTCAATGACTCTAACGAGAATCAACTGGAACTCAAAGGATTAACCCCCCCAAAGACCTGAACAACAAGCCCCACAGACCTGAGGAAGGGGACCTCCAGCCCACGCTTTAAAGGGTTAATTTTTTAGCAGCTAGCGTTATGTTGTTAGCATTAGCTTTAGCCTTCCAATCTCAGCGTTCCTTCATCCAATAACATTTCATTTAAATATCATTTGTTTAATAAATCACATTATGCTGGTGTATTAATGATGATGATGGTGATGGTGATGATGATGATGGTGATGATGATGATGGTGATGGTAATGATGGTGATGGTAATGATGGTGATGATGGTGATGATGTTAATAATGATGATGGTGATGATGATGATGATGATGATGATGGTGATGGTAATGATGGTGATGATGGTGATGATGTTAATGATGATGGTAAAGATGCTGATGATGATGGTAAAGATGCTGATGATGATGGTAATGATGATGATCCATCCATCCATCCATCCATTCTCTTCCGCTTATCCGGGGTCGGGTCGCGGGGGCAGCAGCTTAAGCAGGGAAGCCCAGACTTCCCTCTCCCTAGCCACTTCATCCAGCTCCTCCGGGAGAATCCCAAGGCGTTCCCAGGCCAGCCGGGAGACATAGTCTCTCCAGCGTGTCCTGGGTCGTCCCCGGGGCCTCCTCCCGGTAGGACGTGCCCGGAACACCTCACCAGGGAGGCGTCCAGGAGGCATCCTAACCAGATGCCCGAGCCACCTCATCTGGCTCCTCTCGATGCGGAGGAGCAGCGGCTCGACTCTAAGTCCCTCCCGGATGACCGAACTCCTCACCCTATCTCTAAGGGAGAGTCCGGACACCCTACGGAGGAAACTCATTTCGGCCGCTTGTATCCGGGATCTCGTTCTTTCGGTCACGACCCATAGCTCGTGACCATAGGTGAGGGTAGGAACGTAGATCGACCGGTAAATCGAGAGCTTTGCCTTTCGGCTCAGCTCCTTCTTCACCACGACAGACCGATACAGAGTCCACATCACTGCAGACGCTGCACCGATCCGCCTGTCGATCTCCCGTTCCATCGTACCCTCACTCGTGAACGAGACCCCAAGATACTTGAACTCCTCCACTTGGGGCAGGATCTCATCCCCAACCTGGAGAGGGCACTCCACCCTTTTCCGACTGAGGACCATGGTCTCAGATTTGGAGGTGCTGATTCTCATCCCAACCGCTTCACACTCGGCTGCGAACCGTTCCAGTGAGAGTTGGAGATCACGGCTTGATGAAGCCAACAGCACCACGTCGTCTGCAAAAAGCAGAGACGCGATACTGAGGCCACCAAACCGAACACCCTCAACGCCTTGGCTGCGCCTAGAAATTCTGTCCATAAAAGTTATGAACAGAATCGGTGACAAAGGGCAGCCTTGGCGGAGTCCAACCCTCACTGGAAACGAATCCGACTTACTGCCGGCAACGCGGACCAAACTCTGACATTGGTCGTACAGGGACCGAACAGCCCTTATCAAGGGGTCCGGTACCCCATACTCCCGAAGCACCCCCCACAGAACCCCCCGAGGAACACGGTCGAACGCCTTCTCCAAGTCCACAAAACACATGTAGACTGGTTGGGCGAACTCCCATGCCCCCTCAAGGACCCTGCGGAGGGTGTAGAGCTGGTCCACTGTTCCACGGCCAGGACGAAAACCACACTGCTCCTCCTGAATCCGAGATTCGACTTCCCGACGGACCCTCCTCTCCAGAACCCCTGAATAGACCTTACCAGGGAGGCTGAGGAGTGTGATGCCCCTGTAGTTGGAGCACACCCTCCTGTCCCCCTTCTTAAAAAGGGGGACCACCACCCCAGTCTGCCAATCCAGAGGCACTGTCCCCGAAGTCCACGCGATGTTGCAGAGGCGTGTCAACCAGGACAGCCCCACAACATCCAGAGCCTTTAGGAACTCCGGGCGGATCTCATCCACCCCCGGGGCCCTGCCACCGAGGAGCTTTTTAACTACCTCGGTGACCTCAACCCCAGAGATAGGAGAGCCCGCCTCAGAGAACCCAGACTCTGCTTCCTCATGGGAAGGCGTGTCTGCGGGATTGAGGAGGTCTTCGAAGTATTCTCCCCACCGAGTCACAACGTCCCGAGTTGAGGTCAGCAGCTCCCCATCCCCACTATATACAGTGTGGATGCTGCACTGCTTCCCCCTCCCGAGACGCCTGATGGTGGACCAGAATCTCTTCGAAGCCGTCTTGAAGTCGTCCTCCAAGGCCTCACCGAACTCCTCCCACGCCCGGGTTTTTGCCTCAGCAACCACCAAAGCCGCATTCCGCTTGGCCTGCCGGTACCTATCAGCTGCTTCAGGAGTCCCACAGGCCAAAAAGGCCCGATAGGACTCCTTCTTCAGCCTGACGGCATCCCTTACCGCTGATGTCCACCAACGGGTTCTGGGGTTGCCGCCACGACAGGCACCGACCACCTTACGGCCGCAGCTGCGGTCGGCCGCCTCGACAATGGAGGCGCGGAACATGGTCCACTCAGACTCAATGTCCCCCGCCTCCCCCGGAACGTGAGTGAAGTTCTGCCGGAGGTGGGAGTTGAAACTCCTTCTGACAGGGGATTCCGCCAGGCGTTCCCAGCAGACCCTCACAATACGTTTGGGTCTGCCAGGTCGGACCGGCATCTTCCCCCACCATCGGAGCCAACACACCACCAGGTGGTGATCGGTTGACAGCTCCGCCCCTCTCTTCACCCGAGTGTCCAAGACATGCGGCCGCAAGTCCGATGACACGACCACAAAGTCGATCATCGAACTGCGGCCTAGGGTGTCCTGGTGCCAAGTGCACATATGGACACCCTTATGTCTGAACATGGTGTTCGTTATGGACAGTCCGTGACAAGCACAGAAGTCCAACAACTGAACACCGCTCGGGTTCTGATCGGGGGGGCCGTTCCTCCCAATCACACCCTTCCAGGTCTCACTGTCATTGCCCACGTGAGCATTGAAGTCCCCCAGCAGAACGATGGAATCCCCAGTGGGAGCGCTCTCCAGCACCCCTCCAAGGACTCCAAAAAGGGTGGATACTCTGAACTGCTGTTTGGTGCATACGCACAAACAACAGTCAGGACCCGGCCCCCCACCCGAAGGCGGAGGGAGGCTACCCTCTCGTCCACCGGGGTGAACCCCAATGTATAGGCACCAAGCCGGGGGGCTACAAGTATACCCACACCTGCTCGGCGTCTCTCACCATGGGCAACTCCAGAGTGGAAGAGAGTCCAACCCCTCTGGAGAGGACTGGTACCAGAGCCCAAACTGTGTGTGGAGGTGAGCCCGACTATATCTAGTCGGACCTTCTCCACCTCACACACCAGCTCAGGCTCCTTCCCTGCCAGAGAGGTGACATTCCACGTCCCAAGAGCCAGCTTCTGTAGCCGGGGATCGGATCGCCAAGGTCCCTGCCTTCGGCCACCGCCCAGCTCACAATGCACCCGACCCCTATGGCCCCTCCCACAGGTGGTGAGCCCATGGGAAGAGGGACCCACGTTGTCCTTTCGGGCTGCGCCCGACCGGGCCCCATGGGTGCAGGCCCGGCCACCAGGCGCTCGCCTTCGAGCCCCACCTCCAGGCCTGGCTCCAGAGGGGGGCCCCGGTGACCCGCATCCGGGCAAGGGAAAACGTGTGTCAGTGTTTTTTGTCATCATATGGGGTCTTTGAGCAGTACTTTGTCTGGTCCCTCACCTAGGACCTGTTTGCCATGGGTGACCCTACCAGGGGCAGAAAGCCCCAGACAACTTAGCTCCTAGGATCATTGGGACACACAAACCCCTCCACCACGATAAGGTGACCACTCAAGGAAGGGTAATGATGATGATGATGATGGTAATGATGATGATGATGATGATGGTGATGATGATGATGGTAATGATGCTGATGATGATGGTAATGATGATGATGATGATGGTAATGATGATGATGATGGTAATGATGATGATGATGATGATGATGATGATGATGATGATGATGATGATGATGATGGTGATGGTGATGACAATGATGGTGATGATGATGGTTGTGATGATGGTGATGGTGATGATGGTGATGGTGATGGTGATGATGATGATGATGATGATGATGCTGGTTTATTGTCAGAGAACAGATGAAGACTTCCTCTGGACTCGACCTCGAATTCCTGTGTCGGATGCAAATGGAATCCAACGAAAACGACCGACGGGACAGACGTTAGAAACACGACCGGGGTGTGTTACATGGAGCCAGAGATAAATGAAGGGTTAATATAGTAAAACATGAGGTCAGTGTGTGTGTGTGTGTGTGTGTGTGTGTGTGTCTTGACCTTTCTCTGAACCTTTCCTTCTGATGTAATCCACTTAACCTAAAATCTTGGTTGCAAACACAGACACCTATGAGGGAAACGCTTGCAGCTGATTGGACGAACATCTCAAACAAAACAAGTTCACCAGTTTCACATCAGTGTGTTGTGATGGAGACAAGCAAGGAGCGTGACTTTTACCACGTATGCTTGACTTTTACTATGAAAGCTTGACTTTTGCTGCAAGCAAGACTTTTACCATGAGAATGCCTTGTACTATGAGTGTGATTTACTATGTAAGCATGACTTTTACTACAAGCTGGAGTATGTGAGTATGACTTGTACTACGTAAGCGTGCCTTTTACAGTGAGCGTGACTTTTACAATGTAAGCGTGACTTTGACAACTAGCATGACCTTCAGATCGAGCGTGACTTTTGTGAACGGCGTCCGTCACGTCGCTGCCATCAGCCGTCCTGATGGATGCCGCTGCAGGACTCACATCAATTCATTAGACTCCCACTGAAATGCACTGCATGTCATGATGATTATTTTTCTTCTAATCACATTTTGCCTGACCCCTAATAGAAAAACATCCCATAATAAGCATGCACAATGCTTCAGATGTGAGCGCCTTTCATTCCATCGTACTCTCGTACTCTGGGCTGTAGTAATCAGACATCATGCAAGGCCTGCAGAGACGGCATCAGTCGCCATGGATAGCAGAAAATTGAAAAACCCAGAGTTTACAGTGTGTGTGTGTGTGTGTGTGTGTGTGTGTGTGTGTGTGTGTTGTACATGTGTGTATGCATGATTCCTGCTATAGCCAGCGTTAACTTCCCTCAGAACCATGCTTCAGTCTTCACGCCCAGCCCGGCTGAAGCTCTCCTGACACGTTTCAGAGCATCTCCACAGGGGACGGAGCAGGAAGCCTCGGTGGATCTCCATGACAACAATTCAAGCAGCAGAGATGCTGACAGGCCAACAGGCCGGCCAATGGCAGGTGTTATTAAAATGAGCGTGACTTTTACTTCATAACCACGACTTTTACTACGAGCGTGACTTTTACTGACTTTTACTACGGGCGTTGTCCTGTCGGACTCTGCCCTCCACACCTCCGGCCGTTACCACGGTGACGTCCACGTGAGCCGGACTGCGGTGGAAGCGGCTGACAGTGATGGAAGACGCGGAACTTGAAAACATAGGAGGCGTGGGATCGCTGGTGAACACAGCCGGGACAGAGACAAATGCTTTCCGGACTCCGGGCTGGAACCAGAGGCAGCAGCAGGAGTTTCAGAGCAGAGCAGGAACTGTGGCTGCTTTCATTTTCTGGAGCTTCTTTTATTGATCTTGTGAAGCAACAGCTCTCAGACGTGATCCTGGAGGTAATGGATTTCACTGCAGATACGAGGACCGGCCCCCCGACTCACACGACGGCCATCCGGCATCAATCCCGCTCAGCGGGTCTCTTCTCCATCATCACAGAGATGAAGCACAACAGCTTCCAGTCCTCCTCCTCACTCAGCCTCACATGGTCGTCTGAGGGAGAATCCACACGGCCCTAATTTAATTCAAGCCGTCATTTCACAGATTGCTCATCGCCGCTGTGATCAATCACGAAAGCCCAAGACACAAACGCTCCTCACAGAGGAATAAATAGTCTGGATCAATGGATTCAAGCCCCCAGGACGTCAGGGGGGGTCTGAAATTAGACATAGAGTTCACATTTGAATTCTAAACTGAGAACCTGGAACAACAACGCCGCAAACAGACGAAAAAATCTGAGACGGCAGAAAGAGAGACTTTAGGGGGGATCGTCCCCCCCAAAATATCCTGATGCTTCAATCAGCTGCTGACCCAGCTTGCTGCTGATTGGCTGACGAGCAACATAGACGTCATGTCAAGGTGCTCCGAGGTCAAGACGCCATCAAGAGTGTGTGTTCCAGTGTGGAGGGAGTGTGTGTTCCAGTGTGGAGGGAGTGTGTGTTCCAGTGTGGAGGGAGTGTGTGTTCCAGTGTGGAGGGAGTGTGTGTTCCAGTGTGGAGGGAGTGTGTGTTTGTTATTTCCATCCTGGAGCGACTTCCTGTCTGCTGGCGGGGCTTCGACCACTCAACCCTCCGGAAACATTAACGACCAATCAGGATGTGAACGAGTCTTTATGATTTAAATACTGACACCACTCTGTCTCCGTGGAGACCTGTTTGCCCCCCCCTCTGTTTTCCTCCCCCTCCGAAATCACTCCAGAGCTCATGACCCGCCGCGACCCCAGCGATCTGTAATTGAATAATAAATGAGATGGATCCCGTCCTCGTCCCCAGCAGACTGAAACACACACACACACACTCACACACACACACTCACACACACACACACACACACACACACACACACACACACACACACACCGGTGCACGAGCACACCAGACAAACATCAAGGTCACACTCGAGCGACCTGAGGAGCTCCATCACCGACAGCACGGCGCCCCCTGTGGACCGACACCAGAGCGCCGGCGTCAGGCGGTCCTGATGCTGACAAACCATCAGAGGACAGGAAGCTGCATCATTAGCCTCAAACGCTGTGAGAACCTTCAGGGCGACACGCCCCCACCTGGGGGGGCGTTAGGACTTCATCTAAAGCAGTTGATAACAGAACCGCCAGCTAACGCCGCTAGTCCTCCGCCACCAACACAACCGGTTCTGAGAGGTTCAGTCGTTATTTATTAATGTTCGATCTATAATCTCCATCTGAGGTCATTTAAATGTCATTACTGCTCTGAAGACTGGAGCTCTATTCCCTCAGACAGACCAGAAACAAGAACAGGACATTAGAACAACACATGAATAAAATACAGGTTCAGGTCCTTCAGAGTTCAGTCGCTCTCCATTATTCAGTGGCTTCAAAATATATGGAAAAATAAAGACGTTTAGATCCATTTCATTGGATTTAACGTCTGTCCCCCACAAATACTGGACTCTAAAAATCACTAGAAAACCATTCAATCCCATAATATCATGTTACTGTACAATAAATCAGAATAAAAATATGTAATCGTATTAAAATACGTACGTATAGTTCCAATATCTACGGTTATGCGTCACTCGTAGTCCAAGATGGGAGACGAGTGTTGGAGCTGAACACAGCAGTGCTGCCCCCACAGGGACCGTGGTAGAAAGGGGAACTGCAGGACGATAGTCGGATGTGGTGAAGCATGATTGTATCTACAAATGTTTGTAAGTCAAATGTTCACAAGTCAAATGTTTGTAAGTCGAATGTTCACAAGTCCAATGTTTGTAAATCAAATGTTTGTAAGTCAGATATTTGTAAGTTGAGGACTGTCTGTACTAATGAATGTTGCTGGAACTCATCACACTGTGCCTCAGAACTTGTCCGTTACATTTATTCTACTTGCAGCCTGTTCTGCTCACCCCCCCCCCCCCCCGTTCCACTCCCCACCCCCTGGTAATGAATGCTAATGTGTGAAATATGGGACATGATGCTGCTGGCAGCGCTAGCGAGCGCTAGCTTCCTCCGCTGCCAGACTCGGGCCTGTTTGGACGCCTCAACCAATCCCAGCCCAGCTCCTGAATAACAAACCGTCAACCTGCATGACTGTCCATTAAATTCAGCCCCCCCCGCCCACCCACCCCACGGTGAAGCATCCTTTTAAAGGTGATGGAGGGGGTGGGGGGGTGCTCGGGTGGGTGGATCCACTCTGCTGCCTGATTTACATTCAGGCGGGGGTGCTGGTGGTGGGGGGGCGGTGCTGGTGGGGGGGGTCCTTATGCGGGTGTTTCAGACAAATGGACACAGTGTCCTCCAGTGGGGGGGGACGTGGTTTTATCGGAGCTGTTCAGAACCCACAAGCACACGCCCACTTCCTGCCGTCCACACGCGTGACCACACACGCGCGTTACCCATCATGCCGTCTGGGAGGCGGCGATATCGGAGCGGTCCAGCCTCACAGGAGGCGAGGAGACGGGGGGGAGGAGAGGATGAGCTGCCAGCTGCTGGGGGGTTGGCATCGATGGTGGGGGGGGCGGGCCCGTCTTGCCGCGGGGGCTGGACCACATGAACACCGAAGGGGGGACGATCATCCAATCAGACACGGACCAGAACCGCTAACGCTAGCAACACGCTAGCAGCCAGATGACTCGGGGGGAGGGGCTAGAACCTCCAATCACGGCACCAAGATGCATTATGGGTAATCTGGTTTGTTCAGATGCTTGCCTCGGTCACATGACCACCTTCTTAAAGGGCCAGCCGCCATCCTGCAGGTCTGGTGAATATTCGCCGCATCACGGATCGGGGTTGCGTTCGCTGACAGCTGGGAGAAACGGGTTCCAACCACCTCGTTTCCTCCGTCAGGCGGCGGGCCTTGAAACACACCCCCTCCCCTCATGATCATGAGCGTCTCCTCCCCCAGCAGCGGTGCGGTTGCGTGTGATTTATCCGTGTTCTCGTCGCTCCTCTATCTGCTGGTTTATTTTCTACGGGGCTGCTGGGAAATACAAGGTCTGTGGAGAAACGCTTTCTGCTTCAGTCTCTCTCCGCAGCACAGTTAAACTCCCCAGCCGCCTTTTCACTCGGTTGCCACGGTAACCACTTACCCGTGTGTGTGTGTGTGTGTGTGTGTGTGTGTGTGTGTGTGTGTGTGTGTGTGTGTGTGTGTGTGTGTGTGTGTGTGTGTGTGTGTGTGTGTGTGTGTGTGTGTGTGTGTGTGTGTGTGTGTGTGTGTGTGTGTGTGTGTGTGTGTGTGGACAGAGTGAGAGTTTGTGGCTGTTGACAGACGTGACTTATTGGAAAAGTGTCCTCCGGTTGCTTGTCTTACCTCCTCCAGGCTTTTATTTCCTTATCGGGGGGCTGTCAGCATCACACACACACACACACACACACACACACACACACACACACACACACACACACACACACACACACCTATAATTTTACATCTCCTTCTAAATAGATTGGATTATTTTTCTGGCGACAGCTTCAACGGCGTTGACATTGACAAACATCTTTTCCTCCGTTCAGAGAAGCTTTTAACGTCTTTTAACGTCTTTTAACGTCTTTTGACCTCGGAAACGTTTTCGCTCCAAGGCCTCCGCGCCGTTCTTTCATACTGTAAAAGACATTTTCATGTAAATCCGTGTTTTTCTGCACGTCTTTCAGGGGAGACGTGTTGCGTTCAAGGCCTGAATGAATTATCGCTGATGCTTGATGGCTGCAGCTCTCCATTTACGTGTGTGTGTGTGTGTGTGTGTGTGTGTGTGTGTGTGTGTGTGTGTGTGTGTGTGTGTGTGTGTGTATGTTTGCATGACTGATAGTGACACCATTGACTCCCCCCCAGCGACCACCACTGTCAGACGGGTTCTGGTTCTAGTCCCGTCAGGTGAACTCATGTTTTATTCACACGTGTGCTCCATTTACATTCAAACATGTTCAGCCTGGTGTGTGTGTGTGTGTGTGTGTGTGTGTGTGTGTGTGTGTGTGTGTGTGTGTGTGTGTGTGTGTGTGTGTGTGTGTGTGTGTGTGTGTGTGTTTTGCATATAAAGGCTGCAGGGCCGTTGAGGCGCTGCTCCCCCCGGTGGCAGCTGGACCGGTTGCCGAGCCGAGTCCAACCAATCAGCTCTCAGCGACACACCCATTCTAGACTCCTCCCACGAGACAAAGGGGCCCAGACCGGCCCCTGAGGCCCCGGATCAAGGCCAACACAGAACCTGATGGAGATGTTGTTCCGTGTCAGAAGAGAAAAATCCTATTACCCTGAACGCACCTCGTGAACAGGAGTGAAACGCCTGCAGGACGTGTGATCACACGCCAGGAACACCTGAGGAAGTGTGACGGACGGAGAGGAAGAGAACCATCATCATCATCATCATCTTCCTCCTCCAGGACTGAGAGACGGATCCTATCTCCAACACCTCCAACGTCCAGGTTCTATCCAGGTTCTATCTAGGGTCCATCCAGGTTCCCTCCAGGTTCTATCCAGGTTCTATCCAGGTTTTATCCAGGTTCCATCCAGGTCCTCCAGGAAGTGTTTAAATCTTTCCCACCAACATGTTGTCTGTGAAGTATCTCTCCTCTGTAATGAACTCTTGAGGAACGTTTGGGCGTTGGGTTGAAGGAACATTTGGGCGTTGGGTTGAAGGAACGTTTGGGCGTTGGGTTGAAGGAACGTTTGGGCGTTGGGTTGAAGGAACGTTTGGGCGTTGGGTTGAAGGAACGTTTGGGCGTTGGGTTGAAGGAACGTTTGGGCGTTGGGTTGAAGGAACGTTTGGGCGTTGGGTTGAAGGAACGTTTGGGCGTGGGGTTGAAGGAACGTTTGGGCGTTGGGTTGAAGGAACGTTTGGGCGTGGGGTTGAAGGAACGTTTGGGCGTTGGGTTGAAGGAACGTTTGGGCGTGGGGTTGAAGGAACGTTTGGGCGTGGGGTTGAAGGAACGTTTGGGCGTGGGGTTGAAGGAACGTTTGGGCGTGGGGTTGAAGGAACGTTTGGGCGTGGGGTTGAAGGTTCAGCGGTCACACACCCATGACTCACAGCTGGTTTTCCCAGCAGCCTCGTGGTTCTTAAATCATCCCGTCTCCGTTTGTGAACTATGGTGACTCCCAGAAAAACGCCTTTGGGTTCCGACTCGGAGACGTAATTTATTATTGATGTGGACCCACGCTGGAGGAGAGTCTCTCCAGGTATTATTCTGGAGCGCTATTCAGCTCTGGGCTTGAAATTCAAACGCAGTTTAGGGCCTTTGACATGCTAATTCTGGAGCGCTTCAGCAGACAAACGAGCCTGTGTTTGAGCTCTGATTAGGAGGCTCTGTTTCTGCTCCGACCTTCATTTTACACGTCTTGGTGCAGAAGCATCGTCCTCACGCCGGGAGCCAATCAGACGCAGCGACGCTGAATGAAGCCTGAGTTATTACCGATGCGAGGAGAGCGTGCAGAGGTTCTCTCGTTATAATCAGATAAATATGAACCACTTCTTGTTATTTTCACTTTTCTTCTACAACACGTGATCTTAAACATGCTAATCTCTCCGGTTAGCCGTCAACACGTCAACCCTTTTGTTTGAGCTTCGTCTCCTACCCATTGGCTGTTGCTCTTGACATTCCCCCACTTTATTAATCATGTGTGTGTGTTTACTCCATCTGCCTCTGATCACATGATTAGTGTTCAAACACGCTAAAGGTCAACCCAATCAGCGCCGCGCCAACGCTATCAGTGCTACGCCATACACACAGCCCAGGAAAGGGAATCCACAATTAACCAGGGGTTAAAAGTGGATCATGTCCCACTGAACTCTGGGAAACGTAAAGAGGAACAGACGAGAGGAAGCAGGATCACAGCTTCCTTTGGTTTGTCTTCAGACGGCTGTAATTAGCAGCTGAGTGAGCGGCGCTCGCCGTTAGCGCCTCATCAAAGCCCGGAGGACGCGAGGCTTGAAGGAGGAAGGGCTTGTTCGCATAACAGGAAGTCATCGACACACGCTTTGGTTCGTACAACAGGAAGTCATCGGCGTACGCTTTGGTTCGTACAACAGGAAGTCATCGGCGTACGCTTTGGTTCGTACAACAGGAAGTCATCGGCGTACGCTTTGGTTCGTACAACAGGAGGTCATCAACAAGCGCTTTGGTTCGTACAACAGGAAGTCATCGGCGTACGCTTTGGTTCGTACAACAGGAGGTCATCGGCGTACGCTTTGGTTCGTACAACAGGAGGTCATCAACACACGCTTTGGTTCGTACAACAGGAAGTCATCAACAAGCGCTTTGGTTCGTACAACAGGAAGTCATCGACACACGCTTTGGTTCGTACAACAGGAAGTCATCGGCGTACGCTTTGGTTCGTACAATAGGAGGTCATCGGCGTACACTTTGGTTCGTACAACAGGAAGCCATCGACGCACGCTTTGGTTCGTACAACAGGAGGTCATCGGCGTACACTTTGGTTCGTACAACAGGAAGTCATCGGCGTACGCTTTAGTTTGTACAACAGGAGGTCATCGGCGTACGCGCTAACAGTGAAGAGGTTTGACCTGGTGAAGGAAGTCGGACTAGAACCTGAAGAACGTCGGCACAGATCTGTTTGCTGAAAAGACACGCGTGATGTCACTACCTCTGACACGGACACACACTAGACCCCCCCCCCGAGGCCATCCTGACCCCCCCGTGTGATTGGGTAAAACCCACTCGACATGCAGGAACATGTTGCGCACACGCGTGTGGATGAATGATTTTGAGGCCCTCGTCTCCCGCCAATTCTCTCGCCGCTGTCATCTGTCGGCGCCGCCGGAGAGTGTCCCCCCACCCCCACAGATAAGAGAAAAGAATGAGAATAAAGAGCCCCTGACATGAGTAAGGAGATTAATTGACGGCTCCATTCAGTAATGAGGCAGGGACGACCAACGCTCCACACGTCAGGATGTTGTGGCATGAAAGTGGATTAGTCTTGTCTCAGGAACAGGAAGCTGTTGTTGTGTCCTCACACACACACACACACACACACACACACACACACACACACACACACACACACACACACACACACACACAGCTGCTTGGCGCTGATGGAGGCACACGGGCGTAATTAACCGTGTTTGGCTGGAGTGTGTGCGCTGCCTTCGGGAGGTGAGGGTCAGCGGCGCCGCCGCCTCGGCAGCCCACCAGCAGGGGGCGCCCTACGGAGCTGGTTGTAGTTAGACACGCCTGGTGGCAATAATTAGATCCTAATTAATGAGGATGAATGCGGAGCTGCATCTGCATAAAAACTCATTTGTGGTGACAAAATTCTTCTGGTGTTGTCTGACAATTTGCATTACAGTACGCATAAATTTAATTTATTATAAATGAACCACCTGATGACTGAACGAGCTTCCTTATTAACTAGAATTCAAATAACTTCATATTTAAACTGAAAGTTGAGGATTTAGTTTCCAGACTTTTAAAGAATGGATTTGTGTTTCTATATTTTACTCTTTCCACAGACTTTTATAAATTTTTTTACAAGAATGGACAAACGTTTACGACTGGTGGCTCACACAGGCAGCAAACCAACTACACTGACCCCTCGTTCCTCACAGTTAACGCGTTCCAGGAACCACACGCGAATAACGAATTTCGCGATATAGCGACCAACTATTTATCTTATTATTTATGGTAATTTAAACGTTCCTGAACCCCCCCACACTGATATTTAACCACCTTCTATCTGTGTTACCTTTAAAACACTTTAGTGTCTCACAGAAGTCTGAGACTCACAGAACGTAGAACACTACAGGATGTGTGTATGGTGTCATGTGTGTGTATGGTGTCGTGTGTGTGTATGGTGTCGTGTGTGTGTATGGTGTCGTGTGTGTGTATGGTGTCATGTGTTTGTATGGTGTCATGTGTGTGTATGGTGTCATGTGACTGCCTACTAAAAATCTGCAGTGAGGTGAAGTCGAAGCTGTTGATACTGTAAATTAATTTTAAGACACCATTTATTTAATAAAATTATGAATTATGAAGTGTCAACAAGTTAGGTGGGGCGGATTACAACAGCTGGTGGGCCGTATCTGGCCCTGGGGCCGTATCTGGCCCTGGGGCCGTATCTGGCCCTGGGGCCGTATCTGGCCCTGGGGCCGTATCTGGCCCTGGGGCCGTATCTGGCCCTGGGGCCGTATCTGGCCCTGGGGCCGTATCTGGCCCTGGGGCCGTATCTGGCCCCGGGGCCGTATCTGGCCCTGGGGCCGTATCTGGCCCCGGGGCCGTAGGTTTAGACCCTCGACGTTAAACCTCCGACTATGCACACCAACACGCCGGTTCTCCAGCCTCTCGCCGGGACGAGCTGCAGGACTCGATGGCGGCGCTTCCTGTGAGGGTAATTGTCATGCGCCCCCCTCCCCCGCTGGAAGAGACCCCGGTGCCACCTGAAGCCCCTCGGGGGGAGGAGATGCGAGGCGGCGCTCATGCTCGTCACGTTCCTCCGGCTGACATCCGTCTCTAACCTCTATCTGCCTCGCCACCGTTCCCTCCCCCCGTCCGTCCGTCCTATCAGACGGCCGGCTGCATAATTCACCACAGGAAGCCTCTGATCGGCCGCGGGGCAGATTAAAACCAGGAGACTGTCCTGACATGGGGGGGGGACTTATCATTTCAGGGGTGTGCCTTGAATTATTTGACCAGGTTTGTCTGCAGGAAGTTCTCCACAGTGGAATTATGTTAGACGTTAAAACCCCCAGTGGAATCCTGACGCTCTCATCTCACCTCATCTCATCTCCTCTCATCTGATCTCCTCTCATCCCATCTCGTCTCATCTCTCTTGATCTCAACTCATCTCGTCTCATCTAGTCTCATCTCACCTCATCTCATCTCGTCTTATCTAGTCTCATCTAGTCTTACCTAGTCTCACCTCATCTCATCTCCTCTCATCTCGTCTTATCTAGTCTCATCTCGTCTAGTCTCATCTCACCTCATCTCATCTGATCTCCTCTCATCCCATCTCGTCTCATCTCCCTTGATCTCAACTCATCTCATCTCATCTAGTCTCATCTCACCTGATCTCATCTAGTCTGATCTTATCTTGTTTCATCTTGTCTCATCTCGCCTCGCCTCCCCTCACCTCGTCTCATCTCATCTCCCCTCCCCTCACCTGACCTCACCTCATCTCACTATCCTGAAGCAGTTCCTGACCAAACGTTGACTCTGGTCTCTCAGCTGCTGAGTGGACATGGATCAGACTGAAGCTTCAGAAAGTGTTCAGAAACGTTCTACCTACAGATCTGCAGCCAGAAGACCTCCCAAGATCCCCAGCGACATGTTTGAGTATGCAATGTTTAGTTCCGGCGATCTGATTGGCTGTCAGGGCGGATGTCAAATCATGCTGAACAAGTGTCTCCATCAGTGAAATTAAATCAGCAGCTCCCTGAAGCGTCTTTACCACCCCCACCAATTAAAGGGGGTTTCCACCTGAACGTTCCCACGGCAACGGGGGGCAGCGCCAGCGCCGAGATGACATCACCCATCACCTGAACCCCAGAGAGAATCGATTGGTTGGATGGATCATCCAACTGGAGGCGGGCCTTTGATGCTGGGAAGGAGCTTCTACAGAGGACCAATCACCCCCCCAGCAGGGGGCGCTAATCCAGCCTCAAGCTGCTTTCTCTTTACGTGTGTGTGTGTGTGTGTGTGTGTGTGTGTGTGTGTGTGTGTGTGTGTGTGTGTGTGAGTGTGTGTGTGTGAGTGTGTGTGTGGCAGTGTTAATGCAGCTGCAGCTCAGTCACAAACTAACCTCTATCCCCTCCTGCATAAATCAGCCCCCCCACCACAAACACACACACACACACACACACACACACACACACACACACACACACACACACACACACACACACACACACACACTCCGGCTGCAGGAATCCCTCCATAAGCATGAGGAGAGTTATTCTAGTCATGTGACACGTTGTCATTCATCACTGTGTTAGCACGGCGCAAACAGCCTGCTAGCATCAATGTTAATACTAGCAGTAAGGCTAAGCTGAAGGTTAGCATACGGAGCATTCATAGCTAATGCTAGCTCCTCCAGTCAGTCACCACAGTTCTATTATACCTTTGCATGCTAATGCTGCTACATTCCAGCTACATGCTAAATGAGCTAACGTATTAGCCTTCGCATCTCTGATTGTTTCTTAGGCCTCAGAAGAACTTATCAGTATTTTCAGGATCAATATTCATTATTTTGTTGTTCCTTCCTGCAGATCTTCCCAAGACGACTTTATAACAGCTATTAAGTCTGCTTATGACGCATTATAGACATAACGTTTACAGGAAGTGTCATTATTAGCTATTATCAGCAGCTTTCTGCGACTTTACGAGCGCGGCGACAGATTCTCCACTAAAGCAGGAAAACATTTCTGCTGTCGGCTGTTTTTTATTTTTAAAGAAGTTATTGGTTTAAAAGTCGGATAATCTCCTCATCCGTCAGAGGAGCGTTTAATCGTTCAGTTCATCTGTAAAAACACTTCATCTGTAGCCGCCATCGCCACCGGGAGGCGTCCAGGAAGTGATGGAGCACACTTCCTCTTAGCACTTCCTGTTTCATGCTTGGGACAGATGAGCGCCGCGCTGCACAGGAAGTGGACCGATCACGGGCGGCGATGATAAACGGCATTTACTGACACACCACTTTCTCCGCCCCCTTCGATTCTCCCTGCTGCCACGGGGACCGCTCGTCCGTGACCTCCCATCCCGCCCCCACGGCGAGGACGCTCTTCAGGTCGGTCAGCGGAGGTTTGATTTATTGACCTCCAGGAAACGATCAAACGCTTCAGCATCGCCCTCGAGGCTCGGGGTCACCTCAGTCAGCTGACGGGGGAGATCGAGCCAATCAGGGAGGCTCGCAGCGGCGCCGGGGTCACGCCCCGCTGATGGGAGGCGGGGGACGCGGTTCGCCATCGGTGTGGACAAACGGCTCCAGTCGTGACTGCAGGCATCAGCAGTACAACCGGCCTGAACGCTGTAGCTGGTGAATTCAGTCCTTCAACAATAAAGACTACAGCTCCCATGATGCACAGCGGCAAACCAGGAAGTACAGCATGCAATCAACATCAAACAAACATTAGTTAAACTAAAGGAACCAAACAACGACACCAACCCAACTGCATGTTGCTAACTCTAACTTTATCAGCCATTAAACCATTGGAAACGCAGCACAGTGATGATGTCATCAACAGCTGACACAAACAGGAAGCAGGTGAAACAGTGGGAACAACATCCAGCGTCAAACAAAGAACGAACCGACGGACTCACCGATTGGCTGCAGAAACGTTCAAGCTGAGTTTAGTGAGAACACTTCCTGATAGCAGCTCACAGTGGTCACATGACTCGCAGCACACCTCTCTCTTAAAGAGACAGTAGTAACCAGATTGACGGATTATTTTAGCAATATGTCAGATTTAAATATGTAGAGAAACTACACAAATATTAAAGATTACAGAAAACACAACACTGAGGTTCTACTGTTTTATAATCTGAGGTTCTACTGTATTATAATCTGAGGTTCTACTGTATTATAATCTGAGGTTCTACTGTATTATAATTTTAGGTTCTACTGTTTTATAATCTGAGGTTCTACTGTATTATAATCTGAGGTTCTACTGTATTATAATCTGAGGTTCTACTGTATTATAATCTGAGGTTCTACTGTATTATAATCTGAGGTTCTACTGTATTATAATCTGAGGTTCTACTGTATTATACCAGAGAGATTCCATCATACGCACATAATTGGCCGTTGAAGCGAGAGGTTGGAGGGGGGAGACGTGCGGGGGGGGGCAGGGCAGGGGGGAGCAGGAGGGGGGGCGTCTTTAGAACAGGTGGAGGGGAACGCTCTCTATTGATAACCATTATAAATCCATCCCATCAGACCTGAGCATGTGGAGTCTGCCCCCCCCCTCCCGTTGAAGCCCATTACCCCTCATTACTAATGCATGGCTCATATTTATTTGAGGGGCTCATTCTGGGGGGGGGATCAATGCCTTATTTACACATTTATCCAGTCGATGGGCTGAGCTGCGATTAGCCGCCGTAAAGCCTTTAGCGCCGCCGCCATCAATCCCCCCCAGACCATCACCTCCTGATGATGTCACAAAACGGGAGGAGGGGCATTAACGGTGCAATTACCCCCCCAAAAAATACGGCACCGATCAGAATGATCGGACTCACATGTTGAATTATTCATCAGCAGTAAAAACATCCCAGCGCTGAAGAACGAGCGTTTGGAAGACCTCGCCATCAGGGGGGGCCGCCAGGTGTGTGGGCCCCCGGCGACGAGCCCCCCCTCTGGCAGGAGCTCGTCCTCCAGCGTGTCGTTGGTGCTGATGACAGTCGTGAGTCAGAACGTTCTGTTCCAGAAGGTCCAACGTCTCATTAGAGGGATGCTAAATGCTAACCGCTAACCCACAAAGGAGGCTCATTCAGACCTGCTGGGGGGGTCGGTTATTTGTTCTCTTGATTAAAAGCATCATTCAGGTGCGGACAGCCCCCATTGGTCCTGCTGCAGCTGCTGGCGGCTGATTGGCTGTCTGACGTGAGTGATCCATGTGACGCCTCTGCTCACTCCTTCATTATATGTTCTATGATCCATTACGGGTGTCAGACGGAACCAAACCCCCCAGGAGCTGCCGTTCATCACGCCTCTGCCCCCCCCCGGAATGGCCTCTGCTCCTGCAGCGCTGTGTTTTCCTGCAGACGACGGGGCAGTGAAGGCACCACCGGCCGCTTCTGGCTTCAGATTCGATTTGACGGCGACGACAACTGGAATCTACTGCTGGTATCAGCCCCCCCCGACCCCCCCACCCAGACGTTCTCGGGGCTCAGCGACCGAATTCAATTACTCTCACACCCCCATGTAATCAGCCCCCGTCCCCACGGCGACGGCGCCGCCGCTCCGACAGGAAGCAGCCTAATTACTGGCTGACCTTCCTCCGTCGCTCTGCCCCAGCCCAACACGGAGAACACGTGTTACAGGACACACGCAGGGGGGGACACGTGTTACAGGACACACGCAGGGGGGGGACACGTGTTACAGGACACTCAGGAGGGACACGCCCACCTTCACACCTGTGGAACCGGACCTGGGCCCCCCAGCTCAGGCTCCTGGACCCACGATGAAGAACCATCATCTTCATCCCAGACGTGTCTGGGCCCGCCTCCTGTCCTGACCCCTCCCACCAGCGGTCACGTGATTCTGCTGAAAGCCAATCGGTTTGAGGCAGCGGTCCGTGATGGAGCTGAATGCTCCTTCATTCCTCGTCAGGGGGGGGCTGGATGTTTTCCAGAGAGACGCGTCAATCTGTTCCTCTGGAGTCTGGAGGGAGGGATCGATGCGAGGCGGCGGCGGGGGGGTTCTCCCCCCAGGGAGACTGCTTTCACTAATGTTTGACTCCTTTCAAATATTTAGACAGAATGAATAAAGAAGAGTGGCCTTCTGGTTAATGGGGGGGGGGGTTGGCTCTGAGGGGACGGCATCAATATGTGTGCTCCTTCAAACATCAACATGTAACCATGTGACCCTGCTCCACTGGGGGGGGGTCGTCCTGCTGAGATGAATTTTATATTGTTTTTTAAAAAATTATATACTGATTATAATCCCCCCAGGAAAAGTGGGAGTACACCACACACACACACACACACACACACACACACACACACACACACACACACACACACACACACACACACACACACACACACACACACACACACACAGGGGGCCTGTACGCATGCAGAGGGGGTACAGTGGTGGGCAGCTCCTTTATTGGTGCGCCCCAAATGAGCAACTTGTAAGAGGGACGGCGTCTTGCTCAAGGGCGCCTCGACAGTGGGAGGTGTCAGCTCACCTCTGAGCTGAAGGGGTTAATAAATCTTCCCTGACCTCTCCATGATGATGATGATGATGATGATGGTGATGATGATGATGATGATGGTGATGATGATGATGGTGATGATGATGATGATGATGATGATGATGATGATGATGATGGTGATGATGATGATGGTGATGATGGTGATGGTGATGATGATGATGATGATGGTGATGATGATGGTGATGATGGTGATGATGATGGTGATGATGATGATGGTGATGATGGTGATGGTGATGATGATGATGATGGTGATGATGGTGATGATGATGGTGATGATGATGATGATGATGATGGTGATGATGATGATGATGATGATGATGGTGATGATGATGGTGATGATGGTGATGATGGTGATGATGATGGTGATGATGGTGATGATGATGGTGATGATGATGGTGATGATGATGATGGTGATGATGATGATGGTGATGATGACGATGGTGATGATGACGATGGTGATGATGGTGATGGTGATGATGACGATGGTGATGATGGTGATGGTGATGATGGTGATGGTGATGAACACGCCCTGAATGCCCACGTGTTACCTGTACAGTCTATATTGATAGCCTTACTGCTGACTCAGCAGGTATTGATCTGTTAATCGATCGATCTGAACACAAACTAATGGATCAAAGCTCTGGTTGGACTGAACTCTGACTTCTCGTTCATCACAGGAAGGAAATGCACTTCATCTGGAATGATATCACTTCCTGTTCTTTATGCAAATCAGGAAGGCTTTAATGTCGTGCAGTTAGAACATGTGATCATGTACAGTACAGTACGGACGCCAGTGGGCGTGGCTGTGTGAGGCGGCGTGTCGCTACAGGATCATGTTAGCAAACATGTTTTCTATGAGCGCACTGGGAGGCGTTAGCCGCCCCCGTTAGCGCGCCAGTTGCTAACGGATTTACGAAGCGTCTCAACGCGTCTCAGAGTTAATCCCCGCCCCCTCAGCTCACTGTCGCCGATCGAGCCGGCGTTCGTATCTCTGTGAGGCGCTAGCGGCAGTGCTTTGTGACCTTCACGCCGCCTCCTGGGTCAGGAGATGAGCTCTACATTAGCCTGTTAGCATGCTAGCGTTTGGCATCACCTGATTACAAAGCATTGTGGGACGTCTACCCACAATGCTTAGCTGGTAGACGTCCCCTCCTGGTCGATAAACAAACTAAAGTAATGCCTCAATTAGTGGTCGTGTTTCTGCAGCGCAGAAATGTTTTATAGCAACACACACACACACACACACACACACACACACACACACACATACACATACACACACACAGGCACACACACACACACACACACACACACACACATACACACACACACACACAGGCACACACACACACACACACACACACACACACACACACACACACACACACACACACACACACACACACACACACACACACACACGGAGCCATTAAAGAGCAATAATAGAGATATTACAGCACATTAAGGGGGCTGATAGCGATCTGGTGGCGTCTGTGTGTTTAATCCATGAAACGGAGACGCGTGATTGGACGATTCGTCATCGTTCTGCTCGTTCTCACACGACGGCGTTCGTGGAGGAGCTGCGGGGGTTCTCCTCCCACGGCGGCTTGTTCCCATGATGCAGCAGCAGCCAATCAGGTTCCTCAGCTGATTTAATAAAAACTACAAACGGTACGTCTAAAGACGGTTCCGCTCAGAACCCCCCCGGGACCCGTCTGCCCCCCCTGCAGAGAACTCCTGGATATTATTCCTGAAGAAGTACATCCCATAATACACTTCTCCAACCTGCTTGTGTTTGCCTGTGAAATCAGGGGGTGTGGTTTACTCACATCTACACATGAGCTACACCTGTGGGCGTTGCCACGCCGCCTGTGGGCGTCGCCACGCCACCTATGGGCGTCGCCACGCCACCTGTGGGCGTTGCCACGACACCTGTGGGCGTCGCCACGCCACCTGTGGGCGTCGCCACGCCACCTGTGGGCGTCGCCACGCCGCCTGTGGGCGTCGCCATGCCACCTGTGGGCGTCACCACGCCACCCATCACCCTCCTCTCCTCCTTCAGGTAAACACAGCCCAGCCTCCTCTTCCTCCTCCTCCTCCTCTTCCTGGACAGCTCCTGCAGTCGTCCTCCGTCTCCTCGTCTCTTCAGATCCTCCATCCAGCAGACGGGGGGGTGGGGGTGGGGGGGGCACTCCAAACCCAGGATTTTGGAAGGAAACGTCTTCATTTTCATACATTTGCATCTATTAACACATCAAACCGCTGACTTGAAACGGACGCCTTGATGAGGACGCCGCTGTGATTGTGTCTCCACTTCCTCCTCCGTGTCCTCGCCTGAGTGTTAGCCTCCGTACGGCGCATCACCACTGCAGCGTCTGCTCCACATCACGACTGCAGCGTCTGCTCCACATCACGACTGCAGCGTCTGCTCCACATCACGACTGCAGCGTCTGCTTCACATCACGACTGAAAACGCTGCTGCATCCGTCTGCGTCTGCAACATCCGTCTGTGTCTGCATCATCCATCTGCGTATGCGGCATCTGTCTGCGCCGCCTGTCTGCATCTGCAGCGTCCGTCTGCAGCATCGGTCTACAGCGTTCGTCTGCTTCCACAGCAACCGTCTGTGTCTGTGGGATCTGTCTGCATCTGCCACGTCCGTCTGCGTCTGCAGTATACCTCTGCGGCATCCATCTGCGTCTGCAGCGTCCGTCTGCAGTACACATCTGCATATGCAGCATCTGTCTGTGTCTGCAGTGTCCGTCTGCAGTGTCCGTCTGCAGTGTCCGTCTGCAGTGTCCGTCTGCAGTGTCCGTCTGCAGTGTCCGTCTGCGTCCACGGCCCACAATTCACGCCTTTAAAAGGCCCGTGCTGCGTTCCCATTGGTCGATGGCGTATGCAGCGGTGAGAGTGAAACTCCAAAGTGTTCCTGAAACTCTCTCCAGTGTGTAAGAAGTGCCGGTCGGCGTCGGCTGGGTCTAATTGCTGCAGGCGGTGAGGGTTATTCACTGCAAACGTCACTTTGATTAATGATTGTAATTACTTTAAACACTTCTGTTCACGCTGTCGATGACGCTATTTAAAACCGTCCAGGATTAACATCTGCAGTCAGCCGCTCTGCGCTAACCGTCACCGCGTGTCACGCTAACACAATGTGTGTGTCACACCTACACAACCCAATGCAACACACACAGCCACGCACGCACGCACGCACACACACACACACACACACACACACACACACACACACACACACACACACACACACACACACACACACACACACACACACACACACACACAGGGTTTGATGTCCAGTTTAATATAATTGTAGTAAAAGACAGAATTAACACCAGGACCAAAACAACAGGATAAAACAGGCTGAAGGTCTCTGCTGAACGACAAGAACGTCCTGAAGGAACAAAGAGGTCCATCAAAACCTGACCCGGTTCACATCGAACCCCCAGAACGTGGCCTCGCCCCCCCCCCTCTCCGTCCTCCGACGGTGGGGCTGAAACTATTCCGTCTATAATGTCTAAAAAACTGTGTGGTCGTGGGTCGCGTCTCATCCGACCCCGACCTCTGACCTTCACCCACACCCCCGTGTGTCCTCCATTCGCCACACCAGACGGGGGCGGGGTTTGACGCCGAGGCGACGACACTGTTAGCAACCATTAGCATTAGCAAGAACACAGGAAGCTCTGTCACACATTCAGACCAGCAATCCAACAGAAAAAACCGCCCCCCCAGGTCAGAACCCCCCCGGCGCCTACCTGCAGTGCTTGTGCGGCCCGCTGAGTGTCTCGATGACAAAACACTCCCCCCCGTTCAGGCAGTAGGACAGGTCCTTCTCCTGGCAGGGCTTGAAATGCTCCGAGTGCAGCGGCGGGGTGGTGGGGGGCGCTGTGGGGGGGCAGACAGACAGACAGGTGAGTCTCAGACAGGAAGTAACGTCACGCTGCGTCCACACGGCGCGTCTCAACACACACTGGATAAAATAACACACCCTGTGTGTTCAGGGAGGGGTAATAATGTGCCCCGCTGTGATTAATACCCCCGGTCACACCCTGCTGGTGATCCAGGGGATCAGCCGGCTCCTGATTGGATGATCTTATCGCTGGATGAGTGGGACGTGGAGCGGCGGCGCCACAGGAAGTACAGGAAACACAGCAAAACAGGAAGAAGCCGAAGCTTCCTGTTTATCTATCTATCTATAATCTATCTATCTATAATCTATCTATCTATCTATCTATCTATCTATCTATCTATCGGTGTTAGCTCCACCTCTTACCCTACATTATGAGCCACCTCTCAAAGCATCATGGGTAATCGCTGACATGACGTGACATCACACACAAAGGCATCACACACACGCAGTAAAAGTGAGTGTCTCATCATTACCGTCTGGATCAGTGTGTGTGTGTGTGTGTGTGTGTGTGTGTGTGTGTGTGTGTGTGTGTGTGTGTGTGTGTGTGTGTGTGTGTGTGTGTGTGTGTGTGTGTGTGTGTGATGCAGTTAACTGAAGGAGATAAATTATTTGTATGAACTTCCTGGAGGTCACGTCTTCTGAAACGACGCCTCACTGCTCCACAAACACAACAGACTGACTTCCTGTCAGGTGATGAAACAGGAAGTGGGTGTGGTCTTATACTTTAATTTGATATTTATGTTCCTCTTCCAGATCCACAACAGAGGATCATTAATGTGTGAACGACATGAAGAGGAACCACCGGACACCACAGGAGGACCCAACCAGGACCCAACCAAGAACCAACCAGGACCCAACCAGGACACCACACCAGGACCCAACCAAGAACCAACCAGGACCCAACCAGGACACCACACCAGGACCCAACCAGGAACCAACCAGGACCCAACCAGGACACCACACCAGGACCCAACCAGGACACCACACCAGGACCCAACCAGGAACCAACCAGGACCCAACCAGGACACCACACCAGGACCCAACCAGGAACCAACCAGGACCCAACCAGGACACCACACCAGGACCCAACCAGGACACCACACCAGGAACCAACCAGGACCCAACCAGGACACCACACCAGGACCCAACCAGGAACCAACCAGGACCCAACCAGGACACCACACCAGGACCCAACCAGGACACCACACCAGGACCCAACCAGGAACCAACCAGAACCCAACCAGGACACCACACCAGGACCCAACCAGGACACCACACCAGGAACCAACCAGGACCCAACCAGGACACCACAGGAGGACCCAGCCAGGAATCAACCAGGACACCACACCAAGACCCACCCAGGACCCAACCAGGATCCAACCAGGGACCCAACCAGGACCCAACCAGGAACCAACCAACTACAGCAACCAAACAAACAACCAACCAAACCAGTGAACAACCAACCACCCACAGCAACTGACCAACCAACCAACAAACCAACAACCAAACCAACCAACCAACCAACCAACCAACCAACCAGCCAACCAACCAACCAACCACAGCAACCACCCAAGCAGGAAGTGGTTCCTCCAGGACAGTCAGCTTATCACGTGACATAAAGCCTGAAGGGGTGAGGAAGACTCCAGGGGAGGAGATCTTCATCTCCACTGGAGGAACGTCAAGAAACAGTTCAGACAGACGGACAGGAGAGAGGGATGGAGTGAGGAAGAGGAGGAGAGAGGGATGGAGTGAGGAAGAGGAGGAGAGAGGGATGGAGTGAGGAAGAGGAGGAGAGAGGGATGGAGTGAGGAAGAGGAGGAGAGAGGGATGGAGTGAGGAAGAGGAGGAGAGAGGGATGGAGTGAGGAAGAGGAGGAGAGAGGGATGGAGTGAGGAAGAGGAGGAGAGAGGGATGGAGTGAGGAAGAGGAGGAGAGGGATGGAGTGAGGAAGAGGAGGAGAGAGGGATGGAGTGAGGAAGAGGAGGAGAGAGGGATGGAGTGAGGAAGAGGAGGAGAGAGGGTCAGGAGGTGTGGATGAAGATAGTGAGAGCAAGAAGGGATTTATGGGAATGATCCCACCTTTGAAGGTGTGGGAGTAGATCTACAGCCGGTGTGTGTGTGTGAGTGTGTGTGTGTGTGTGTGTGTGTGTGTGTGTGTGTGTGTGTGTGTGTGTGTGTGTGTGTGTGTGTGAGCCACTGAAGCAGCGGCACTGAGTGCTAGCAGCCACTGCATTGCAGATGCTGGGTCAGGTGTGTGTGAGCGGGCGTCTCTTCCTGCCTCTGTCCCGCCCACTGAACCCAGTGTGGGCGGGTCCAGAACCAGCTGATCAGAGACCGATCCCGATCTCGTTCTTTACCGCGTGTTGGTGGATGGATACATCAGTGAGACCGCATCTCGTTCTTTACCACCTGTTGGTGGATGGATACATCAGTGAGACCGCATCTCGTTCTTTACCACCTGTTGGTGGATGGATACATCAGTGAGACCGCATCTCGTTCTTTACCACCTGTTGGTGGATGGATACATCAGTGAGACCGCATCTCGTTCTTTACCACCTGTTGGTGGATGGATACATCAGTGAGACCGCATCTCGTTCTTTACCACGTGTTGGTGGATGGATACATCAGTGAGACCGCATCTCGTTCTTTACCACCTGTTGGTGGATGGATACATCAGTGGGACCGCATCTCGTTCTTTACCACGTGTTGGTGGATGGATACATCAGTGAGACCGCATCTCGTTCTTTACCACGTGTTGGTGGATGGATACATCGGTGAGACCGCATCTCGTTCTTTACCACCTGTTGGTGGATGGATACGACACATGACAAGCTGCTGTTGCCACGGCAACCAAGATTTATTCTGTGGAGGATATTAAAACATTTCTACTCATGGTTTTGTGTTTTTGGTGTTTTTGCTTAGCATCTCTTTGGCTCCAGGCTTGTGATTGGTCAAGAGGTCAGCATTAATGTCGTGACTCGTCAAGTCTGATGTGGGCGTGTCAACCTGGCTGGAGGCGGGATTAAAGACTCTAATCTCTACTGAAAAGATTCCCAAAGCAAAGGTTTGACTATAAACACTTTTGAAACAGTCCTACACACACACACACACACACACACACACACACACACACACACACACACACACACACACACTCACACACACACACACACACACTCTCACACACACACACACACACACACACACTCACACACACACACACACACACACACACATTAGAAGAACTCTTTTGATGTGTTGTTTCTCCACGTTGGCGTCTCATAATTAAAGGTCAGCTGACTTGGCGTCCTGATGGATTCGTTCACGCCGGACGCCGGGGGAGGGGTTTGACTCAGAGTGATGGAGGACGGGAGGCGATGCAGAAGGATCCGACCAATCCTGTTACAGTGGGCGTGGTCAATCTGCTCCTGATGTATTTGTGACCACATGACAGGTGACAGACGTGGTCGCATGATCACATGACACGCGTGGACGTCAATCCCAGTGCTCCAAGGTCATCTGACTCGTTAGCAGGAAACCCAATGCTGCGTTAGCGTTAGCGCCAGCACCAGGCTTCTGGGTATTAATGCCCAGCTCTCTGCCTGACAGGAAGGCGCTGTCGTGAAACAATGTGAGTGATGTTGGGAACACATTCCTCCTCTATCCACCCCCCCAGACGAGAGCCCCCCCCAGCCTGAGAGCATCTGCTGCTCTCCACTTTAAAGCTGCCAAACCCTGGAGACGGAGCGGAAACACGGCTGCATTATTTATCCGTGTTGTCCTCCTGCAGGAGGCGTGTTGTTGTGAGGCGACGCGGCGCAGGATTCAATCCGTGCTGGTTGTTGGTTCCAAACCGCCACCCTGAACGTTTAGGACGCGCCTGATCAACCCGTTTGATGAACACCGGCGCTGAGCGGGGGAAACGCATCCCCGCCAGAGACGGGATCGGAACAGCCGACCCACAGGGGGCGCCGTCAGCGGAGGGGACGCTTCCTGTCCAAGAACAAAATCCTTCATGGTACAAATGATGAGTTTCTGGATCTTATTTTGAACAAATACTGCCCCGCCTCTGTCTTCCTGCCACACTTGACTCATCAGCCAATCACACATCAGCTAACCGCAATTATGATTTTTAGCTAACAACAAGCTAATCCTTTAAAAATGAGCCACAAACAATAAAAAAAACTCACTGGAGAAACTTTTCAGGAGGAAACGGTGAAAAGAAAATATCAAGATTCCAGGTTGATCTCAGGTGATGCACTAGAGCCACGCCCACTAGGTGGGCTAGGTGCAACAAAA
>NC_090786.1:547500-555000 GCF_040054535.1 Antennarius striatus | reverse complement strand
TATACCTGTTATATACCTGTTATACCCGCACTCTACACCTGTTATATACCTGTTATACCCCCACTCTACATCTGTTATATACCTGTTATACCCCCACTCTACACCTGTTATATACCTGTTATACCCCCACTATACACCTGTTATATACCTGTTATATACCTGTTATACCCCCACTCTACATCTGTTATATACCTGTTATACCCCCACTCTACATCTGTTATATACCTGTTATACCCCCACTCTACACCTGTTATATACCTCTTATATACCTGTTAGCAGCAGCTCCGCCCATTCAAAGCAGCAGCTCCGCCCATTAAAAGCAGAAGCCCCGCCCATTCAGAGCAGCAGCTTCTGTCTCTGTGTATTTTTCTGACTTTGACGTGGATTTTACTTTTGAAGTATTATCGAGGAACGTTGTCCTTAACGTGAAATTTAACGCTACACATGAACTGCCCCCCCACCCCTCCCCACCCCCCCTTGGTGCTTTAACAATCCCATTCATGGTGATCTGTAAATTGATGTCCTCAGTATTCATGACAGCAGTTGTTGTCTGAGCGTCTCTGCTAGAAGCCCAACACAACCGACTCGCCCTCGCTAACGGAGATGCTAATAATAATAATAACAACACAGAGCTGTCGTTACCACAAATTGCCACCTGTTGCATCATGAATCGCAGCGACACAATGACCGTGTTTGAAAAATGTGAGTCACAACCGCCATTTATACCATTTGCTGCTACCGGCTAGTGTTGGGACATAAATGCTAAGCTACTTAGCTGTTTGCATTGAATATATCATTTTCATAACAGATTTAAACGGATGTGTGGCAGACATCCGTCAGGATGCTTTCTGCCCCGCCCCGCCTTGACGCCGGCTAACCGTTAGCCCGACGCGCTAAGCGGCGTTAGTTTCAGCGCTCATTCTTTCGGACAAAATGGAGGAAGCGTCTGCAGAGCAGCGCCGCCTTCAGCGCGCGCTCCAGTTAGCCCTACAGCTATGCATTATTGAGAGCCGTCCTGGTCGGGGGGGTGGAATACACCCTCTCAAACCGGGGTGGGGGCGCCTCCTGCTGCTGCTTAATAAATGAGTTTGGAATGGAATTAATGAGGAGCACCGACTCAAGTTGGGGAGAGTTTAATGTCAACGCTAGCGGGTGGTGGTGGGGCGTTTCCTCCTGCATGTGTTTTCTTACCTGCCCCCGAGTCTCATCATCATCATCATCATCATCTTCTATGTCTCTATAATTATCGGACATCCTCCAGACGGCTGATTGGCAACCGTTAGCGCAGCCGCTGACCTTTCCTCCTCACAGGAAGCTAAAGTACCCCCCCGTACCCGAGGGGCGGAGCTAATGACGCTGAGGAAGCCTTCAGTGGGTAAAGCTGCACATGTTATAAATGAATGAAAGCAGATTAAAATGTGACACTGAGCTAAATGAGGCTGATTTTCTTTACGTCTGTTGTTCTGTCTACATAATTCAGGCGCAAACAGACACGTTAAACGCATTTCCTGCCTCATGAATTATTGCCAAGCTGCTTTTTTATTCATGAAGGACATTTCGATCATTTTTAAAGCCCGTCTGAGGAGAGAAGTTTGGAGGAGTTTGTGTTGGCGCGCCGACACGTTTTGGCAAAGCCCTCCGCGCTGCAGCAGCAAAACCAGACGCTAAAAATGTGGGATTTAAATTAAATTACGCTTTAAAATATTCATCTAATTCTGTCCCGCTGCTAACGCGCTTCCTGCTCAGACGAAACACACGGTTACGTACGATCAGTGCAGCTACAGAAGATCGCTGAGTGGCTGCTGCACAGCGCCTCTAGTGGTGACAACCAGCACTGCAGGGGATCCGACACGATGCTAAGCTAACGCTGCTCCAACTGGATCACAATCCTGACAGCGTCAAAAACACCTGGAACATCTCAGTAGCATCTCAGGCAGCTGAACACACACCTCCGTTCCCTGAAGGTTCTACTGAACACACACCTCCGTTCCCTGAAGGTTCTACTGAACACACACCTCCGTTCCCTGAAGGTTCTGCTGAACACACACCTCCGTTCCCTGAAGGTTCTACTGAACACACACCTCCGTTCCCTGAAGGTTCTGCTGAACACACACCTCCGTTCCCTGAAGGTTCTACTGAACACACACCTCCGTTCCCTGAAGGTTCTGCTGAACACACACCTCCGTTCCCTGAAGGTTCTGCTGAACACACACCTCCGTTCCCTGAAGGTTCTACTGAACACACACCTCCGTTCCCTGAAGGTTCTACTGAACACACACCTCCGTTCCCTGAAGGTTCTACTGAACACACACCTCCGTTCCCTGAAGGTTCTGCTGAACACACACCTCCGTTCCCTGAAGGTTCTACTGAACACACACCTCCGTTCCCTGAAGGTTCTACTGAACACACACCTCCGTTCCCTGAAGGTTCTACTGAACACACACCTCCGTTCCCTGAAGGTTCTGCTGAACACACACCTCCGTTTCCTGAAGGTTCTACTGAACACACACCTCCGTTTCCTGAAGGTTCTGCTGAACACACACCTCCGTTCCCTGAAGGTTCTGCTGAACACACACCTCCGTTCCCTGAAGGTTCTGCTGAACACACACCTCCGTTCCCTGAAGGTTCTGCTGAACACACACCTCCGTTCCCTGAAGGTTCTGCTGAACACACACCTCCGTTCCCTGAAGGTTCTGCTGAACACACACCTCCGTTCCCTGAAGGTTCTGCTGAACACACACACACTCCTCCCCTCCCCCTCTACAGCCATGCGTTCCTACGGCCGCGTTCCATTCCTCTCATCTACAGATATTCCATCTCTGCTGCCTCTGAGCTGCTTTGTTTGTTTGTTTGTTTGTTTATGTATTCCAGGCGATGGAGGAGGGGGGGCACAGCGGGGGGGGCAAACGATTCAGCATCAAGGACAGAGACTCAGTGAGGAGGAGGAGGAGGAGGAGGAGGAAGAGGAGGAGGGAGAGGAGGAGGAGGAGGAGGAAATGGAGGAGGAGGGGGAGGAAGAAGAGGAGGAATCAATGGAGTTGAAGGTTTTCCAGAAATGCCTGAAATGTTTCTGCAGGAGAAAAATAGCGTAAACATCAGGAAGTGGGAGGCGGAGCTGAATGCGTTGGCGGGCTAATGCTAATGCTAATGCTCTACCACTGCAGACGATAAGGGAAACCCTGAAAGCGTGTGTGTCTGACAGGAAATGTGTGTCTGACAGGAAGTGTGTGTCTGACAGGAAGTGTGTGTCTGACAGGAAGTGTGTGTCTGACAGGAAGTGTGTGTCTGACAGGAAGTCTGTCCCTCAGCTCCACGGCGGATTTCCTGTGTCTCGATCAGGTCCATGTGTTCCCTCATGTGAACACGCCTGGTGTGGAGCGATAAACGCCCGTCTGACACCCGTCTAACGCCCGTCTAACACCCGTCTATCGCCCGTCTAACACCCGTCTATCGCCCGTCTAACACCCGTCTATCGCCCGTCTAACACCCGTCTATCGCCCGTCTAACACCCGTCTAACGCCCGTCTAACACCCGTCTATCGCCCATCTAACACCCGTCTATCGCCCGTCTGACACCCGTCTATCGCCCGTCTAACACCCGTCTATCGTCCATCTAACACCCGTCTATCGCCCATCTAACACCCGTCTATCGCCCGTCTAACACCCATCAATCGCCCGTCTAACATCCGTCTATCGCCCGTCTAACACCCGTCTATCGCCCGTCTAACACCCGTCTATCGCCCGTCTAACATCCGTCTATCGCCCGTCTAACACCCGTCTATCGCCCGTCTAACACCCGTCTATCGCCCGTCTAACACCCTAACACCCGTCTATCGCCCGTCTAACACCCGTCTATCGCCCGTCTAACACCCGTCTATCGCCCGTCTAACACCCTAACACCCGTCTATCGCCCGTCTAACACCCGTCTATCGCCCGTCTAACACCCTAACACCCGTCTATCGCCCGTCTAACACCCTAACACCCGTCTATTGCCCCTCTAACATCCGTCTATCGCCCGTCTAACACCCGTCTAACGCCCGTCCCTAGAGGCCTTCGCCTGTCGCCAATTGTCTTAACGAACACGACTGCGTCTGTTCCTGCGAGCTGATTGGTTCTCAGCACCAGACAACCTTGTCTGGCTTCAGTTCTTTGTGTAAATAAAGGTTGAACGGATTCAAAAGAACCTCTGACAGAGAGGAGTGTTTTAATGTCTGTGTGTGTGTGTGTGTGTGTGTGTGTGTGTGTGTGTGTGTGGTGTGTGTGTGTGTGTGTGTGTGTTTGTGTGGTGTGTGTGTGTGTGTGTGTGGTGTGTGTGTTTCTGTGGTGTGTATGTGTGTGTGTGTGTGTGTGTGTGTGTGTGTGTGTGTGTGTGTGTGTGTGTGTGTGGTGTGTGTGGTGTGTGTGTGTGTGTGTGTGTTGTGTGTGTGTGTGTGTGTGTGTGTTTGTGTGGTGTGTGTGTGTGTTTGTGTGGTGTGTGTGTGTGTTTGTGTGGTGTGTGTGTGTGTGTTTCTGTGGTGTGTATGTGTGTGTGTGTGTGTGTGTGTGTGTGTGTGTGTGTGTGTGTGTGTGTGTGTGTTTGTGTGGTGTGTGTGTGTGTGTGTGTGTGTGTGTGTGTGTGTGTGTGTTTGTGTGGTGTGTGTGTGTGTGTGTGTGTGTGTGTGTGTGTGTGTGTGTGTGTGTGTGTGTGTTTGTGTGGTGTGTGTGTGTGTGTGTGTGTGGTGTGTGTGGTGTGTGTGTGTGTGTGTGTGTGTGTGTGGTGTGTGTGTGTGTGTGTGTGTGTTTGTGTGGTGTGTGTGTGTGTTTGTGTGGTGTGTGTGTGTGTTTGTGTGGTGTGTGTGTGTGTGTTTCTGTGGTGTGTATGTGTGTGTGTGTGTGTGTGTGTGTGTTTGTGTGGTGTGTGTGTGTGTGTGTGTGTGTGTGTGTGTGTGTGTGTGTGTGTGTGTGTGTGTGTGTTTAGGCCCGACATTAAACCCGTGTGAACCCACGATCAAACAGCAGCGCTCCTGATCAGCATGATAACCACCAATCATAGCCAGGAGGCGGGGCTGTCTAACAGCCTCCTCTGCAGGGGTGTGGGGGGTCCTTGTGGGGGGGGGGCATTAAAATGTTCAAACTAACTCCTTCCCTCTGTTCTGAGGCAGCTTCCAGCCAAAGGGCAACAGCCAACCGCTGGTGGGGCAAATATTAATGTCTACCCCCCTCTACTGTGTGTGTGTGTGTGTGTGTGTGTGTGTGTGTGTGTGTGTGTGTGTTTCATCACGTGTTGAACATCTCTTTCTGGATCTCCACCAGAGCAGCGGCGTGTCCCACGCATGCCTGCACAGAAACACGTGCAGCGTGTACACACACACACACACACACACACACACACTTATACATTATTCAGAGCCAGATGTGCTGAAGGCAGAAGCTGAAGTCAGGCAGCGAATCAGAGACCGGGATAGAGATGCTGAGAGTTAGCATGTAGCTTAGCTCAAAGCTAACTGTCCGCCTCACAGCCGACACAAACGTCCTGCCTCCCGACCCTCCACCCCCCCACCCTCCATCACTCCTCAGGACCCCTTCAGGGGGGGGGGGTGCACCCCCCATCTATAAAGCTGTCTCCAGGGTGACAGGATGGAGAACGCCATCAGGCTGCGTCTCAGTCCTCCACCTCAGAGGACCTGCAGCTGTGGCTGACACACACACACACACACACACACACACACACACACACACACACACACACACACACACACACACACACACACACACTCCTGCAGACAGAACACACCATTAGCACACGCTCTAAAGTCAAATATCACGCGGCTGAGAGGCGAGTCTGAGCTGGAGACGCTTGAGTCCTGTGGGGGGAAGGGGGTAGGAGGATGGGGGGGCAAATATCAAACGGGGACCCGGGTGGAATTGAGTTCATTCCCCCAGAATACTGCAGGAGTGTGTGTGTAAGCGTTACATCAGCTCTCATCACTGGTGTGTGTGTGTGTGTGTATGATGTATGTGTGTGTGTGCGTGCGTGCGTGTGTGTATGTGATGTGTGTGTGTGTGTGTGTGTGTGTGATGTGTGTGTTCAGTAACTTTAATCAGAGGAAGGGGGCGGGGCTCGGTGACCCTTCCTTGAGGTCAGCTGAACCAACTAAAGTTAAACTAAAACACTTCCTGTTTGGGCCGAGTGGTAACAACGCTGGCTGCTGATTGGACGAGCACCAACTCCTCCACATCAGAGTCACTCTTCACACTTGTGGAGATGCTTGCCTCGGTCACATGACTACCTTCTTAAAGGGGCCGCTTTAAGTGTGACGTCACGAGGACGCTCCTAATAAAGTTGATTCAAACTGGATTCACCTCATTGTTATGGTTAGAATAAAACAGTTTAATGCTGGTCATTTGATTTGGTCGACTTATGTTAAACCGGTTCACGTTAAACCGGTTCACATTAAACCGGTTCACGTTAAACCGGTTCACATTAAACCGGTTCACGTAAAACTGGTTCACATTAAACCGGTTCACGTTAAACCGGTTCACATTAAACCGGTTCACGTTAAACCGGTTCACATTAAACCGGTTCACGTTAAACCGATTAACGTAAAACCGGTTCACATTAAACCGGTTCACGTAAAACTGGTTCACATTAAACCGGTTCACATTAAACCGGTTCACGTAAAACTGGTTCACATTAAACCGGTTCACATTAAACAGGTTCACGTTAACCAGTTTAACGTGAACCGGTTTAGAGTGAACCGGTTCACGTTAAACCGGTTAACGTTAAACTGGTTAATGTGAACCGGTTTAGAGTGAACCGGTTTAGAGTGAACCGGTTTAATGTGAACCGGTTTAGAGTGAACCGGTTTAGAGTGAACCGGTTCACGTTAACATGCTGGAATGTTCTGAATGAAGCTAAACTCCTTCAGCGTTGCCGTGGCCACCGATCACCTCCCTCAGTGTCACGCTGCTCTTCACATCGCTCCACACGCTGGATGAGTGTTCGCTGAGTCACGTTTGCTGAGTCATGTTTCCCTCCACGCCGTCGTCCTCTCTGGGACGTTTGGAGCCTCCAACACGAAATGGAACGCTCCCGATCGGGAGGAGTCGTCCAGATGTGTTCACACACGTTCACACACACGTTCACACACACGTTCACACACACGTTCACACACACGTTCACACACACGTTCACACACACGTTCTGCTCCTATGGAATTAATTAGATGCAGCAAACAGCGTGGTGTCGCCAGCGGAGCCGCGGGGGGGGGGGGGGGGCGCACGGCGTTGATGCTGCAGACAGGAAGTAGAAACGTTCACCAGAAAAGAAACGATCTGAAGTCAATTATCTGTTTACACACACACACTCACACACACACACACACACACTCACACACACACACACACACACACACACACACACACTCACACACACTCACACACACACACACACACACACACACACACACACACACACACACACACACACACACACACACACACACACACACACACACACACA
>NC_090786.1:537500-542500 GCF_040054535.1 Antennarius striatus | reverse complement strand
GGTGTTTTGGACTGGACTGTTTGGGGGCGTGGTGCTGCCCCTCAGTGACGTCACAGCGCCCCCGGTGGCCGAACGGAGATCAGTCGTGTCCTCTGATTGGTTCTGCTGCAGCATCAGACACAAATAAATCCAGACGTGACCTCGTCTCCCGTCGATGCCGAGCCTTCATGTTCTCGCTCGCCGCTCCGGCTCTCTCGGGGGGGGGGGGGGGTGTCAGCGTCCGGTTCCTGGCCTGCGTGAGCAGACAGGAAGTGGTTCAGGTCTCTGAGGCCTGATTGCCGGTCGGCGATGTGGGCGGGGGAGTCAGAGCGGTGATCAGCGGGTCGGCCAGAGCGTCCAGCTTCCTGCTCGCCGTCCAACCCCGGACTATTTTTACTCACGCCTGATTGGCCGGGAGCTGATGCAGCGATGCAGGAGTGTTTACGGGTCACTTCCTGTTCGGAGGCTGACGACGTCATCCAGCACTGAAGGACGTGAACGCTGGGTTGGTCACCCTGTGATGGATGCAGTCACCATGGCGACACGGGTCAGAGCGTGGGTCAGTGCATGTCCACCCGGTCCTGGGGGGCTCCTCTGCTCCTGCTGCCGCCCCCTGACCTCAGATCAGTCGATGGACACGTGTCCCCGTGGACCCAAAGGTCACGCCCATAAACACGTGTCTGCACTGAGGCCACACCCTTTGGAGGCGCCAGCATCCTCACCTCCAGTGGTCGCCAACGGCAACAGAACACATAACCTTCACCGACTGGAGGACACGCCCCTCATCGGGAGAAGACACGCCCCCTTTGTTGACTGGATTGTCGTGATGTGAGACGGAGCACATGTTGTTTTATCAGCCCCCACCCCCACCCCCACTCCCCATGACCAGAGGATGAATCGGCCGTTAAAGTTCCTCCTGAACTACAACCAATAGACGGAGCCATAAAATCACGACCAATTAGAACGCTCGTCCTCGGTCGCCGGGCGGATTGACGCTGTCAAACCGTGTCCTCATAAACCCCCCCCCACCAACAGACCGATAACACTTCTGCTGGGAGCCTCCAGCGGAGCCTCCAGTCACATCGTTCACCAGGACGTCCCAGGGGGGCGGGGACAAGTGGGACGCACCGTGGATGGATCCGCCCACATGTTCCCCACTAGCGGCTAATGCTAGCAGCTAACGCTAGCAGAAACCTCTGCACCCCCCTCCTGAAACCCTGATGCCCCCCAGACACTGCTGGTCCCCAGCTGGGAAGAAATGACATTCAGGAAGTTTAACCGCCAAAATAAAAGACCAACGTTAAATAGAGCGTGAACATATTTCACTTCCAGGATGGGAAAAGATCCGTTTGGTGAACACAAACAGATCGCCATGGCGACGGAGATGGAGAGAAGAAGAAGAATCAACAACGATGTCATCACATCTTCACTTCCTGTTAGGAGGTGGATGAGGAGACAGAAAACGTGACAAGGAAAAACACACACTCTGATGCTGTAGTGTGTGTGTGTGTGTGTGTGTGTGTGTGTGTGTGTGTGTGTGTGTGTGTGTGTGTGTGTGTGTGTGTGTGTGTGTCTGTGTGTGTCTGTGTGTCTGTGTGTGTGTGTGTGTCTGTGTGTGTGTGTGTGTGTGTCTGTGTGTGTGTGTGTGTGTGTGTCTGTGTGTGTCTGTGTGTGTGTCTGTGTGTGTGTCTGTGTGTGTGTGTGTGTGTGTGTCTATGTGTGTGTGTCTGTGTGTGTGTGTGTGTCTGTGTGTGTGTGTGTCTGTGTCTGTGTCTGTGTGTGTGTCTGTGTGTGTGTCTGTGTGTGTGTGTGTGTGTGTGTGTGTGTGTGTGTGTGTGTGTGTCTGTGTGTCTGTGTGTGTGTGTGTGTGTGTGTGTGTGTCTGTGTGTGTGTGTGTCTGTGTGTGTGTGTGTGTGTGTGTGTGTGTCGGGGTTAAAATGAGATGTGTTGATGCCAGTGTAAAAATAAAAGTGAAAGAAAGGTGTGTGTGTGTGTGAAAGCATGTTTATTTTTAATGATCTATCCTTGCACTCCCTTCCTGTTGTTTTCACACACACACACACACACACACACACACACACACACACACACACACACACACACACATACACAGACACACACACACACATGTGTGTGGTGTGGTGTGTGTGTGTGTGTGTGTGTGTGTGTGTGTGTGTCTGTGTGTGTGTGTGTGTGTGTGTGTGTGTGTGTGTGTGTGTGTGTGTGTGTGTGTGTGTGTGTGTGTGTGTGTGAAAACAACAGGAGGGAGTCATGATCTAAATTGTGTGTGTGTGTAACTTTTAGTGACACACACACTAACAACGGAGTGGTGGGCGGAGCTACAGTCTTGAAGTCCCGCCCTCTGCTTCAGAGGATGCTACAACATGCTAACCCGTACCCATGACGTCACGCGTGTGCGGCGGCGCTGTGGCCGTTCCAGTCGGGCCGTGGAGGCGGGTCAACAGGGATCCAATCGTGATCCAGCTAAGCAATGCTAACAGTAGCAGCTAACGTAGCGGTGTGCTAATCAGTCCAGAACGTTCTGCAGGAATTAAAACCTGACTGGTGACGCAAACCGACCCCCCCCATTGGCTGATGGGTCTTTGACTCATTTCTGTCCCAGACGTCCTTCATTACTGGATCAATCAATAATGGAGGGGAAATAACCTCCCATGATGCACTGGGCTCTTTCATGTGTCCAACGCCAAAGCAGGAGGCGAAGGGGGGGTGCTACTTCATCTGCTGAACTATTTCTGTTTCTCACTTCTGTCTCCTCTGTTAGCAACTGTTGCTAGGCTCCGCCCCCTGCCCCCACCCCCGGGGGGGTTCTACACATCAGTCCATCCTGCTGCAGGTCTGTCCTCAGTGTAAGGGTGAACGAGGAAGGGGAAGAGGAAGAGGAGGCTCGATGATGTCATCACTTAATCCTGGTGCATTATGGGAAGGCAGGCCGCTCCCTCCTTCCAAAGGGAAACAATCCCTTCACCTTCATCACTATCAGCCCCCACCCCCCCATGCTGTGGTAAAGTGGGTCATGGGCAAGGAGAGCCCCACCTCCTCCTCCTCAGGGGCATTAAACACAGACCAGGGGTGTCGTTGGGTCGCTGCCCCCCCAGAGCAGAAACACCTCATTATTACCCCGACTGAACACAGAGACGCTGGAACAACCAGCAACCAATGACCAGCAACCAGCAACTAGTGACCAGCAACCAGCAACTAGTGACCAGCATCCAGCATCCAGCAACCAGCAACTAGTGACCAGCAACCAGCATCCAGCAACGAGAAACCAGCATGGAGACAACACCATAAGAGTAACAGAGGTGGTTGGGGTGCATGTGGGGGGGGGGTCAGGTGGGGTGTCAGGTGGGGGGGGTCAGGTGGGGGGGCAGTGGGGGGTTCGGGGGGGGTCAGGTAGATGAGGGGTAGATGTTAAACGTCACTCACCTGTTTTGTCGCAGAAGCAGAAAACATGGAAAAGAGAAGAGAAAAACCATTAGAGGATCAATCACCATCAATCAATCAATCAATCAATCAATCACCATCAATCAATCAATCAATCACCATCAATTACATTCTGACCCATTAATACCAGAACTATGTCATAGAAACACACACAGGTTTCTATCTTCTATCTGGTCCCTGAACGCATCGCAGCAGCTCTCCTGTGACTCAGGTGTGTTCCTGTCAGGTGTTCCAGGTGGTGGGGAGGGCAGATGGACGGCACAAACCCTGTCTTTAGTGTTTCTGGTGAACCGTCGTGTTCCAAGATGAGATCACACTTTAACCAGACAACGTGGACATACACACACACACACACACACACACACACACACACACACACACACACACACACACACACACACACACACACACACACACACACCCCACCCTCAGGTTTTAATGAACAGGTTAATGTCAGCAGCTGGTTTCAAATTCTCCCTCCTCCTCCTCCTCCTCCTCCTCCTCCTCTCCCTCCTCTTCCTCCTCCCCCTCCTCTTCCTCTCCCTCCTCCCCCTCCTCCTCCTCTCCCTCCCCCCCCCCCCTCCTCCTCTCCCTCCCCAGCAGTGATTCTCTTTTAATTGCTTTCTGACTCACCTAATTCCTTGGAGGAGCGACAGAATGACAGGATGGGGGGAGCGACGGAGTATTTAAATATCCTCCTCTGTCTCTCAGAGGTGTGAGCGCCCCCCCGGCCCCCCAGCTCCATTAGCGTTAGCCTCCACGCTGCTGTGTGAAGGCTGAGGCGGATTCTTCTCAGAGTGAGGATCTATTTAAACCCTCAGACACAGACAAACAAACACTCCCTGCCCCCCCCTGCCCCCCGCCCCCCTCTGTCTCAATGAATAATAAAGACGACACATGTTCTGCTTTATTCCTCTGCCTCGTCTTCTTTACACCCCCCGCCCCCCCACACAGTGCTGCCATCCCTCAGACAGTCGTTTCCAAGGCGGAGCAGGAGCGTTTTCATGGGGACAGTATATTGTGTTTGGTGCCAGCAGCTCATAACCCCCCCATCCTAAACCCCCTTTGTCTCGTAAGCCTTGTTCCAGGCTCACATTGAATCTTTGCCACCACGCCCCCCCCCCCCCCAAAGGAGGGATTTCTGGGAAGTCGACTGGACGCCTGAGTCTTCCTGGGTTCTCTCCAGCTTCCCTCCCCAGCACCAAAAACACCCCCCCACACCCACCCACCCGTGAGCCAATGAGTACCGAAGTGTGAGATGGAACAACCCCATTAGCTTAGCTTAGCTTAGCGAACACACAGCAGTTAGCGTAGCTCATGCTAGCAGCAGCGCTGCTATTCCATCTCATCATTGGTCCAGTCAACAACCGATGTCGTCATGGCAACACGGACATGTCAGCCAACAGAGCAACGGGTCACTTGGGAACGCCCTGTGTGATGTCGAAGGCTGTGATTGGACGACGTGGAACCAATCGCTGCAGAGAGGCGGAGAGAAACTCCTCCTCCAGCATCACTTCAAACAACTGCCAGGCTAATGCAGCTGCGCTAATGCAGCTGCG
>NC_090786.1:525000-532500 GCF_040054535.1 Antennarius striatus | reverse complement strand
GACACTCACACACACACACACACACACACACACACACACACACACACACACACACACAGACACACACACACACAGACACACACACACACACAGACACACACACACACACACACACACACACACACACACACAGACACACACACACACACACACACACACACACACACACACACACACACACACAGACACTCACACACACACACAGACACTCACACACACACACACACACACACACACACACACACACACACACACACACACAGACACTCACACACACACACACACACACACACACACACACACACACACACACACACAGACACAGACACACACACACACACACACACACACACACACACACACACACACACACTTCAGCTCCATCACCCCCCCCCACTCGTTTCTGTTGAATTGTTTTTGTCTTCTTTCCCATTTTGTGTGTTCTTGCGTCTCTTGTTCTCGTCTTCTCTCTTCTTTCTTTATTCATTGTGTTTCTGCTTTAAGGTCGCCCCCCCCCCCCCCAGACCGGCTTGAAGAGCCTCTGCCCCCCCCCCACCTCAAACAATTTGTCTGCCTCCTGATCGCTGCGTGTCGGCGTGATGGAACGAAGGATGTGATGAATGCATTCATGAGTGCTGCTTCACGCCGTTAAGGAGACACAACGTTTTCTGGGGGGGGGGGTTAATTGCGGTTCCCTCCCCCTCTGCATCGCGCCGCCTCCCTAATCCCTTCTCCGTCATTCATCACTATTCTGGATGTCTGCAGCCAATCAGGAGTCGGCAGGAAGTGAGACAAGAAGGAAACTAGACCAATGAGGGCGGGGGGGGGGTGTTGGACAGTGTGGGGGGGTGAAGGACAGCCAGAACCTGGAGGGAGGGGGGAAACAGTTTTATGGTTCAGAAACTTCCGATGGCGTTATTCCAGACGTTATTCTGCTAAGAGGCCAAACAGCCAGGGGGGGTCGAGCCCCCCCGGCTGCTCACACACCGTCCTCAGGTTTTAACCCGTCCCGCTGAAAAGACACTCCCACTCCAGTGTTAAGGCTTCATGAATATGCTAATGAGGGCTGATTACTGTGGGTGTACTCAGGAAGTAGACGGGGCCGGAACGCTCCTCGCTGACCTGCTTCCTGTTTCAGAAGGAGACCAGGAGGAAGTGATGCGGAGGGGAAACAGGAAGTAGTTACACTGATGAACATCTGTGTCTGATCCACGCGTGTCCCTACGGTCAGGCCGACACGCGTGATCGCCTGTTCAAACTGACTCTGAAGCTCCTGAAGCCACAGGTGCATCTGGCTCCGCCTCCACGCGGCGAACATCAAAAAACATCAGAAACCTGAACGGCGAGGCAACGCTCAGACGCCACCGGGTCAGAGACGCGGCGCTGACACGCCTACGCGTGACGTGTCCCCCCCTCCCCCGCTGTGATGAGACAGCATGCACACCTGTCCTGACCCCCGCTGCCACGGCAACGAGTCACCGGGCATCTACGTCACGCTTTCTGTTGACACGCAAGAGTACAGCCTGACAAACCTGCACACACACACACACACACACACACACACACACACACACACACACACACACACACACACTCACACACACACACACACACACACACACACACACTGTTTGAAGGGCATCGCCTCAGTCTCTCAGGTCAACGGCGATGCAGAACATCATCCGTCTGGCTGACAGCGGAGAGACTCTCCTCTGATACACACACACACACACACACACACACACACACACACACACACACACACACACACTGCATCACTAATGCACCCCCCACCTCGCCCATGAATCACAACCACAGTGGAAACAACTCCCAACCAGCACCTGTCTGCTGACGGAGGCTCCGCCCACAGAGGGGACTGGTACCCAATCCCAGTTCAGGGCTGAAGAACAGCTGAGAGGAGACAGGAAGTGAAGACATGAATACAGGAAGCAGAAACCCAACAGACGGGGTTGAGTCCAGGTGAGCAGCGCCCCCCCCCCCATCGCTCTGCTGCCACAAACCCTAAAAGCCGTCACTAATAAACAGGAAGTGGTTTTTACTTTGCTGCTGCGCTGGTGTTAATGAAACGCCGTCACCACGGTGCCACACACACTCATACACGACCCCACCCCCCACGCTGATGGAGAAACAATCTGTGGGAAATCACCGGGTTCACCTGGAGGGGGGGTCAAGCCAACACGACAGCGGACGAGCTCATCCGGACGCCGCTGAGCGCTGGGATTCAAACAGAAGAGTTCTGATGGAAACGGTGTGGAGTCACGGCGTTTGGAGGAGGAAGAGAAATGAAGTCTGTCTGCACCCAATACTGGATCAATACACCACTGTTAACACTAATAATGAATTATTACCATTAGCCCGTAGCAACCCCGTGACCCACGAGGAGGAAGACGAGATGAAGACGAGACGGAGACGTTCTTTCTGGACCAGATTAAAAATACAACTCAATGGTTTGTCAGCTTAAAGTCGATTCAAACGTATTTTAATTCACTGTATTTATGAATCATTCAAATGTATCCACACAGTTCAGGTGGTTCAGCTGCTACACCTGTGTACACACCTGTGTGTATACTAATGTACACACCCGTGTGTATACTAATGTATACACCTGTGTGTATACTAATGTACACACCCGTGTGTATACTAATGTACACACCTGTGTGTATACCAATGTACACACCTGTGTGTATACTAATGTACACACCCGTGTGTATACTACTGTACACACCTGTGTGTATACCAATGTACACACCTGTGTGTATACCAATGTACACACCTGTGTGTATACTAGTGTACACACCTGTGTGTGTATACTAATGTACACACCTGTGTGTATACTAATGTACACACCTGTGTGTATACTAACGTACACACCTGTGTGTATACTAATGTACACATCTGTGTGTATACTAGTGTACACACCTGTGTGTATACTAATGTACACACCTGTGTGTATACCAATGTACACACCTGTGTGTATACTAATGTACACACCCGTGTGTATACTACTGTACACACCTGTGTGTATACCAATGTACACACCTGTGTGTATACCAATGTACACACCTGTGTGTATACTAGTGTACACACCTGTGTGTGTATACTAATGTACACACCTGTGTGTATACTAATGTACACACCTGTGTGTATACTAACGTACACACCTGTGTGTATACTAATGTACACATCTGTGTGTATACTAGTGTACACACCTGTGTGTATACTAATGTACACACCTGTGTGTATACTAACGTACACACCTGTGTGTATACTAATGTACACATCTGTGTGTATACTAGTGTACACACCTGTGTGTATACTAATGTACACACCTGTGTGTATACTAATGTTCACACCTGTGTGTATACTAATGTTCACACCTGTGTGTATAATAATTTACACACCTGTGTGTATACTAATGTACACACCTGTGTGTGTATGCTAACGTACACACCTGTGTGTGTATGCTAACGTACACACCTGTTTGTGTATGCTAACGTACACACCTGTGTGTGTATGCTAACGTACACACCTGTGTGTGTATGCTAACGTACACACCTGTGTGTATATACTAACATACACACCTGTGTGTGTATGCTAACGTACACACCTGTGTGTGTATGCTAAAGTACACACCTGTGTGTGTATACTAACGTACACACCTGACTCGCGTGTTGACTCGATTCTGCCTGATGGCCCCCCAGGGACCACGCCCCCACCATCTGAGTCACCAACAGTAGATCCACGTCTCTCCTCCAGCGTAGGTTTAACTACCCCCCTGGCGTGTCTGAAAGGGGGGGGCACATCGAGGGCGACGCCCACCAACGCTAACCTTTATCCTGGCTGTTAGCAGGCGTGTTTACATACTGTACATACGTGTGTGTGACCCTCCAGGTCCCATAGGATCCTGTTCACGTGTTCGCGATCCTCCGGTGCTTGTTTAGAACGGTTGCCATGGTGACATGCTGTCAAGTGTGGTTTGAATGATGGGTTTGTGGAGATGAAGTGGAAAGGATGAACTCCCCCAGAAACACACACACACACACACACACACACACACACACACACACACACACACACACACACACACACACACACACACACACACACACACACACACAGGAGCTCCCAGGCGTCCCCCTCAGTGCCTGAGTGAAATCACACGTTAACGTTTAAGAGGCTTCATGTGGAACCAGAAAAGCTCCTTCTTTTAATTTGGCGGGGTTATCTTGGACTTCCTGCGGTTCAGCCGCCGCCACTTCCTCATGATGGAGGAAGAAAATCCCCTGGATGGACTTCCTCTAATTTCTTGGTTCAGTGGCGCCGTCAGAAACAACCGCCAGAGGAGTCGGCGCCACGTTTGTGTCGCTCGGGGGCGTTCCTATTGGCCAGCGGGTGGCGCCGCCGCCGTACAGCTTCCCTATTGGTCGTGACCTCCTGATGATCAGGATGGAGGTGGAGATACAGGAAGCAGTGGAGGGAACAGGAAGCAGTGGAGGGAACAGGAAGCAGTGGAGGGAACAGGAAGCAGTGGAGGGAACAGGAAGCGGTGGAGGGAACAGGAAGCAGTGGAGGGAACAGGAAGCAGTGGAGGGAACAGGAAGCGGTGGAGGGAACAGGAAGCAGTGGAGGGAACAGGAAGCAGTGGAGGGAACAGGAAGCAGTGGAGGGAACAGGAAGCGGTGGAGAGAACAGGAAGCAGTGGAGGGAACAGGAAGCAGTGGAGGGAACAGGAAGCAGTGGAGAGAACAGGAAGCAGTGGAGAGAACAGGAAGCAGTGGAGGAACGTAGCGAGCGAAACACGAGCCGACAGCCCCCGGGGGGGGCGGTGATTAAATGATGTTCAGCGTTAATCTCAACACGTCCCTCACAGATGTTTCAGATTAAAAGCCTCCCAGAAGCCGGCGGTCATCAGTCTGTCAGCTTTAATTGTGAAACAGCTGCAGAGCTGATGGTCACCCCCCCATACAGCCACGCCCACCTCACCTCGCCGCTCAGTGGTGAAGACATCACTGATCAATACGAGAGGCCCCAGTGCCTGATGGGAGAAGCTAGTTCTGTAGCCATTAGCGCCCAGCGAGGCTAGTTCACGCTCTCCCGGACTACTGGTGTGTGTGTGTGTGTGTGTGTGTGTGTGTGTGTGTGTGTGTGTGTGTGTGTGTGTGTGTGTGTGTGTGTGTGTGTGTGTGTGTGTGTGTGTGTGTGTGAGACATTTACAGTCCTGTGTTTTATTTATGCTAGCTTCCTCACGGCGCTCTGGAACACACTCGTCTCCTGATGCGTCTCAGGACGTCCAGCGAAGCTCAGCTTCAAACATTTATGAGCTGAAACGGTGAAAGCCTCATAAAGAGCCCCCCCTCGCCCCCACACGGCTGGTTAACAGTGCAGGGGTGGACTTTTATCACCACCCCCAGTGAACACAAGCTAACACCAACATGTTTGGATGAAGGCTAACATTGCTATTCATTTATGGGCAATATGCTAATCAGTGTGCGATATGCTAATCAGCGTACAGCCTCAGCCCGGCGCGGCGGCGTTTGAGTCCACGATGTTTACTGACGGGTTAGCGCTGATGCTAAGTGCACGAGGGACGGGGGCTGAAAGCGAGCACAGAAGCACCCGTCAGGCCGACACAGACGTACCCATAGCGGGGGGGTCATCAGTGCTTCTGATGAAGACAGGGAAGGGGCGGGGCTTCTGCTCGTTCATAGGTGACATCACAGATCCAATCTAAGCGCTAGCTGCTCATGCCCTCATGCATATTAATGAGCATTCTGTAGAACTAGCTCGTCGTTAGCACGTAGCATTAGAACCAGAGGCGGCTCGTCGTTAGCACGTAGCATCAGAACCAGAGGCGGCTCGTCGTTAGCACGTAGCATCAGAACCAGAGGTGGCTCGTCGTTAGCACGTAGCATCAGAACCAGAGGCGGCTCGTCGTTAGCACGTAGCATCAGAACCAGAGGTGGCTCGTCGTTAGCGTGTAGCATCAGAACCAGAGGCGGCTTGTCGTTAGCGTGTAGCATCAGAATCACAGCAGCTCGTGGTTAGCATGTAGCACCAGGGGGCCTGGGGGGGGCGGTTCTGAACAGGTCGTTGCTCCTGAAGCCGCTTCACTGGAGACGAGAGCTGAAGTGAAGGAGGGGCTGCAGGGCAGCATCTGGTCGCCGCCCCCCCGGCGCCTCCCCAGCTGTGGCCCCCCCACTAGAACCCAGAACAGAACCAGAGGCTCAGATACTGAACACCTGCCTACAACTAGCACGTTAGCATTGTTAGAGACACCGGCTAACACATTAGCATCGTTCACACACAACGTCAGGAGGAAACGTTCAGGAAGTCCTTCCAGAGGAAACGGAAGTAACTGTTGTGTGGGGGGGGGGGGCGCTGACCCCGCCCCCCTCATTCCAAACCTGACAGGAACGTCTCATTAAATTCATGAAAGTCAGTCAATAAAACCCCAGAAATACCCCGGTGGGGTAAACGTGTCGCTCCGCTGACGCCCTCTAGACCACTCAGGAAGTCAAGTCCCACTTGTTACCGTGGAAACGTGAAACCAACAGGATCAAAGCCCCTAAATCACCAGATAACAATAGTGTTTAGTTCCTGTGAAGAAGAATGAAGAGGATGAACCAGTTTGGTCCTGGTCGTCACGGCAACCACTCAATCTGAACCACAACTTCTGAGCTTCAAACACACGCAATGGATTAAATGTGTGTGTTTGCGTGACTTTTCTCGGCTCCTCCTCCACCTGCGGACACGCCCCCACGCACCTGTGTGGGGCGGTGAGGCCTGCAGGAGGGCGAGGCTTAGTGGGCGTGGCTGGTCTCAGTAGGGGGCGTGTGCAGGTGGCGGCAAGATACAGGTTGTAACACGTGAGTCTGGATTAGAGGGTGGCGCACCGACGCCTCAACCGTTACCATGGCGATCTCCCATCAGCCCAACGGCTGGATGTGATGGAGTGATCCGTTTTTGGCCACGCCTCTTTGTGAGGTCTTCATTGGTCTCCAATTTCATCCCTCGACATGGCAACGCAGACGCTGTCAGCACCTGTGCCTCACGGAAGGTGTGGTTTCATTAAACGCTCCATCGGCCGTCACCTCCCTCCTCCCAAAGCCTGATGGGAGCTGAGCCGTCATTCAGGCGCGTTGATGGACACCAATTCCCATCATGCATCATGAAACCGAACAGATGACTGACTCCAAGAGCAAGGGGGCGGGACTCACATGGGGCTCCGCCTCTCGTAGGTTTTACAGCTGCCACACACACACACACACACACACACACACACACACACAAACACACACACACACACACACACACACACACACACACACACAAACACACACACACACACACACACACACACACACACACACACACACACACACACACAAACACACACACACACACAAACACACACACACACACAAACACACACACACACACACACACACACACAAACACACACACACACACACAAACACA
>NC_090786.1:512500-520000 GCF_040054535.1 Antennarius striatus | reverse complement strand
AAACAGCTGAAACAGGAACAGGAAGTGTCTTCTCTGGGGTGTCCACATTACAGTTCAGACACCAGCGTACATCTGCCCCCCCCTTAAGGCTGGTGGAAGTCTGTAGGTTAGTGAATAAATAACGTCCCTCAGAGCAGCTGGATGTGAAACTAGGATGAATAAATAAGGGGGGGGGCAAATGTTTTATTCATTCCTCCTTTTATCCCACAGACTGTTTGCTGCCCCCCCCCCACACACACACACCACTCCCACGGCCTTCCATCCTTTCTGATTTGGCCTGTCAGATTTGTCCTCGCTGACTGGGGGGGCCGGGGGGGGCTCTTCACTCTCCCTTGGCGAACACCGGGTTGGACTCAGATCGTGTTTCAAGCCATTACCAGCAAAGCCCAGCCTGGGGGGGGGCAATGAGAGGAGAGTGGTGGGCGGGGCTAGAGGAGAGGCCATCCATCATTCCTTGCCCCCCCCACGCCCTCCCCCGCTGCTACTCCAGAGGAACGTCTGCCAGTAAGGCTGAGATCAAGCTGGAGTCTGCCACGCCCACACGGGGGTCAGACCCCCCATGGAGGTGAAATGAGAGGGGGGGGCATTGAGGGTGGGGGGCGATTCTACCGGACCCGGGGCGACCCCCTCCCCTGATCAGCAACAGGCTCTGAAGAAATAAAATTGCCTGGGGGGTCAAAACAATGTCGACCCGCCTCAGTGAGGGGATGTGAACGTCCCCCAAAGCATGATGGGAGATGTAGTGCTGCAACTCAGAGCCCCAGAGGACTTAACAGTAGGATCCTCTCTGAACCTGCCAGGGTGTCTGTGTGACCCCGAAGGGGCGGAGCTACAGAGACACAATGAAGGAAACTCTCTGCAGAACTCCCATCATGCATCACTCTGCTCTCTGTTCACTGAGAGTCACTGGCATCAGGCGTCCTGTGGTGGCAATTAAACCCCGCTGGAGGAGAGCTGTGTTCGCGTGTAAATACCCTAGCGTGTAAATACCCTAGCGTGTAAATACCCTAGCGTGTAAATACCCTCGTGTGTAAATACCCTAGCGTGTAAATACCCTAGCGTGTAAATACCATAGCGTGCAAATACCCTCGTTTGTAAATACCCTAGTGTGTAAATACTATAGCGTGTAAATACCCTAGTGTGTAAATACTATAGCGTGTAAATACCCTAGCGTGTAAATACCCTCGTGTGTAAATACCCTAGCGTGTAAATACCCTAGCGTGTAAATACCATAGCGTGCAAATACCCTCGTTTGTAAATACCCTAGTGTGTAAATACTATAGCGTGTAAATACCCTAGTGTGTAAATACTATAGCGTGTAAATACCCTAGCGTGTAAATACGTTAGCGTGTAAATACGTTAGCGTGTCACTCTTTACACGATACTAACTTGAATTACTGTCGACGTAACTTGAAAGGATTTGGAGAAGCAGATTTTTAGTGAGTCGTTCAATCACAGCGTCAGTAAAACAGGGGCGGAGCTAACAACGACTGGATGGAGGGATGATGGAGGGATGATGGAGGGATGATGGAGGGATGGATGATGGAGGGATGGATGGATGGATGATGGAGGGATGATGGAGGGATGATGGAGGGATGATGGAGGGATGGAGGGATGGATGGATGGAGGGATGGACGGATGGATGATGGAGGGATGGATGGATGGAGGGATGGAGGGATGATGGAGGGATGGATGATGGAGGGATGGATGGATGAGGGATGGATGATGGATGGATGGATGATGGAGGGATGGATGGATGAGGGATGGATGATGGATGGATGGATGATGGAGGGATGGATGGATGAGGGATGGATGATGGATGGATGGATGGATGATGGAGGGATGGATGGATGAGGGATGAGGGACGGTTCCTGTCATCCTCACGTTCTGATTGGTTCGCTCCTGCGTTCTGCTGACACACACTCCATCCAGACCCCCGTCCAACTAGAAGTGACAGTTGTGAAGGGATGGGACTCTCTGACTGTAACGTTGCCGTGGCGACTCGTGGCTCCGCCTGCAGCTCGTGTTCTCCTGCGGGACGTCGGTATAAATAGTGGTGTTATTTGTGTCCTCCTTCATGTCGGAGTCGTGTTTTCAGAGCCACCTGTACAGGTGAGCACACGCCAGGAAGTAGACCGAGCCAGCAGGTCCACAGTAAAGGGACATGTGTGTGTGTGTGTGTGTGTGTGTGTGTGTGTGTGTGTGTTCTTAAATGCTGACGGTGTGACAGGAAGCTCTTCATGACATCTGCAGCTTGTTGGACGTCACATGATCAAACAGCTGAGAGCAGATTAAAGCTGAGTTCTGTCACTGAGCCCCTGGGGGGGGGGTATGAGGGTGGGTTATGGGGGGGCAGTACTGAAGTCACATCAATCTCATTGAAGCTCTGCTCACGAGGTTAAAGCTGTCTCTGCTGCAGGACGTCACCAGACCTGATCCACCTGATCCAGACCTGATCCACCTGATCCAGACCTGATCCACCAGATCCAGACCTGATCCACCTGATCCAGACCTGATCCACCTGATCCAGACCTGATCCAGACCTGATCCACCTGATCCAGACCTGATCCAGACCTGATCCACCTGATCCAAACCTGATCCAGACCTGATCCACCTGATCCAGACCTGATCCACCTGATCCAGACCTGATCCACCTGATCCAGACCTGATCCACCTTATCCAGACCTGATCCAGACCTGATCCAGACCTGATCCACCTGATCCAGACCTGATCCACCTGATCCAGACCTGATCCACCTGATCCAGACCTGATCCAGACCTGATCCAGACCTGATCCACCTGATCCAGACCTGATCCAGACCTGATCCACCTGATCCAGACCTGATCCACCTGATCCAGACCTGATCCAGACCTGATCCACCTGATCCAAACCTGATCCAGACCTGATCCAGACCTGATCCACCTGATCCAGACCTGATCCAGACCTGATCCACCTGATCCAGACCTGATCCACCTGATCCAGACCTGATCCACCTGATCCAGACCTGATCCAGACCTGATCCAGACCTGATCCACCTGATCCAGACCTGATCCAGACCTGATCCACCTGATCCAGACCTGATCCACCTGATCCAGACCTGATCCAGACCTGATCCAGACCTGATCCACCTGATCCAGACCTGATCCAGACCTGATCCACCTGATCCAGACCTGATCCAGACCTGATCCACCTGATCCAGACCTGATCCACCTGATCCAGACCTGATCCACCTGATCCAGACCTGATCCACCTGATCCAGACCTGATCCAGACCTGGTGGCGCTGGCGTTTCCTGTCCAGCTGTTTGATGATGACATCACAGGAAGTTAAACAACGACTGAGCAGCGATCACACGCTGTCGCTCTAAAGGTCGCTCCTGACAGACGTCTTTACCCTGGGGGGGGCGGCGCTCTGACTCCGGCGCCCCCCGCCCCCCCAGCCCCCCCAGCCCCGCTCTGATTAACATGATTGACTGGTGCTGAGAGAACGCTGGTCTGATCCAACGCTGCGCCTGTGCCTCATTCTCTGGTGTGAGAAGTGGACGCCGTGTCCTCGCTGACGGTCCTCTGTCCAACAGACACCCCAGATGTCCCTGTGTGGGAGTGTGTGTGTGTGTGTGTGTGTGTGTGTGTGTGTGTGTGTGTGTGTGTGTGTGTGTGTGTGTGTGTGTGTGTGTGACTGCTGAACAGACAGACACATCTATCAGTCACTGCTGACAAGCGGCAGATGGCGTGTTGACCAGTCATGTTTCTGACGTGTTGATTCCAGCCAATCAGAGGAGGAGGCTGACGGATGGATGGATGGATGATGGATGGATGATGGACGGATGTCCTGCTGTTACTCTGATGTTTTTACTCCCTCCCTCTTGCGACCATCTCCCTGTTTCCCACAATCCTTTGCGTGGACACCTCCAACATGCAGCGGTAGCCGGGGCGTCGTCCTGGATGCCCATTGGCTGGTTTGATGAGAGTGTCTAAACGCTTCCAAAACGAATGGAAACACACACACACACACACACACACACACACACGAGGCCAGCTCAGGTCGTTTCCCGACGCAGCGGTGATATTAATCCTGCCTGGATGAAAAATACCCAGCATCCAAAGCGGTGGAGTAATAGTTTCACCAGAACATCGCAGACACGCCATCATCCATCACTGACATCAAAGCATTAAAGGAGCACCTCCCACTCGTCTCAACGGTTAGCTTAATGCCGGCTATGCTAACTAGCCGCTTCCTCTAACAAACATCCCATAAATAGCCACAGCGCTGCTGCTGTTAGCAATTTAGCCGCTAATGAGCAAAAGCTACCGTATCCATGGCGATTCTGCTGACTCGGGAAACCCCCCGGGTCGTGTTCTATAAAAAGAACCTCGCCAGAACCTCGCCATCCATCAGGCCACGCCTAGCGGTGTGTGATGGAATGTAAATGAGGGGAGGGGCGGCGGCAGATGAACGACAGGAGGGAGCATTCCACTTCCTGTTTTCTCTTTGCATTTCGTTTCTTCTCGTCGGCGAGGGCGAGCGAGGGATCCACCTGTCATCAGTAGATCACATGACGCACGCGGCCCAGCAGCTCCACAGGCCGTCACACAGTTTATGAGACGGCTGTCAGAGACGAGCTGTCGCCGGGGACGACCAGGAAGACGGGAGGCAGAGAAAGACGAGCAGCGCCGCTGACTGACGGACGCGTTGTAGACAGGTAGAGTGATGGACTCAGAGGTGTTCAGTGTGTGTGTGTGTGTGTGTGTGTGTGTGTGTGTGTGTGTGTGTGTGTGTGTTTGCTGATCGAGCTCCACACACGGGACCTGAGCCCCTCCCACTGGCGCTCCGGTGTGTCTCCTCCTCCTCCTCCTTGCGTTCCTTTTGTTCGTTCTCTAAACGCTGGCGAACCGTCGCTGAAGCTAAAAATAGCGTCTGAAACGCAGCGCGGCATGATGGGAAGCCACACCCACACACAAGCAAACTGCTGAGTGGCCAAACGTGGGACGCAATCAATACGCGGCGCCTCGTATACCACCTGTGAAAAATGTGGCACCAGACTGACCCCCCCGCAGACGGAGGATCATTATGTTTAACTAACCCGGGGCGGACCCCCCTGCTGGGCCCCATCAAGCCTAAGGACCAGTAAAGCAGCTCCATTACATCAGCTGGAGCACTGTCAGGCTAAGATAGCACCGGACTCCGCCCCCATCAGCAGTGACGGAGCTCCGCCCCCATCAGCAGTGAAGGAGCTCCGCCCCCATCAGCGGTGAAGGAGCTCCGCCCCCATCAGCGGTGAAGGAGCTCCGCCCCCATCAGCAGTGAAGGAGCTCCGCCCCCATCAGCAGTGAAGGAGCTCCGCCCCCATCAGCAGTGAAGGAGCTCCGCCCCCATCAGCGGTGAAGGAGCTCCACCCCAATCAGGGGTAAAGTAGCTCCGCCCCCATCAGTGGTAAACGAGCTCCGCCACCTTTAGCAGCGAAGGAGCTAGAACACGACTACCCTAGAACACGACTACCCTAGAACACGACTACCTTAGAACACGACTACACTAGAACATAACTACCCTAGAACACGACTACCCTAGAACACGTCTACCCTAGAACACGACTACCCTACAACACGACTACCTTAGAACACGACTACCCTAGAACACGACTACCCTAGAACACGACTACCCTAGAACACGATTACCCTAGAACACGACTACCTTAGAACACTACTACCCTACAACACGACTACCCTAGAACACGACTACACTAGAACACGATTACCCTAGAATACGACTACACTAGAACACGACTACCCTACAACACGACTACCCTAGAACACGACTACCTTAGAACACGACTACACTAGAACACGACTACCCTAGAACACGATTACCCTAGAACACGTCTACCCTAGAACACGACTACCCTAGAACACGACTACCTTAGAACACGACTACCCTAGAACACGACTACCCTAGAACACGACTACCCTAGAACACGACTACCCTAGAACACGATTACCCTAGAACACGACTACCTTAGAACACTACTACCCTACAACATGACTATCCTAGAACACGACTACACTAGAACACGATTACCCTAGAATACGACTACACTAGAACACGACTACCCTAGAACACGACTACCCTAGAACACGACTACACTAGAACACGACTACACTAGAACACGACTACCCTAGAACACGACTACCCTAGACCACGAATACCCTAGAACACGACTATCCTAGAACACGACTACCCTAGAACATGACTACACTAGAACACGACTACACTAGAACACGACTATCCTAGAACACGACTACCCTAGAACACGTCTACCCTAGAACACGACTACCCTACAACACGACTACCCTACAACACGACTACCCTACAACACGAATACCCTAGAACACGGCTACACTAGAACACAACGACTGTAGAACACGACTACCCTAGAACAAAACTACACTAGAACACGACTACCCTAGAACACGACTACACCAGAACACGACTACACTAGAACACGACTACTGTAGAACACGACTACTGTAGAACACGACTACCCTAGAACACGACTACACTAGAACACAACTACCCTAGAACACGACTACACTAGAACACGACTACCCTAGAACACGTCTACCCTAGAACATGACTACCTTAGAACACGACTACACTAGAACACGACTACCCTAGAACACGACTACACTGGAACACGACTATCCTAGAACACGACTACCCTAGAACACGACTACCCTAGAACACGATTACCCTAGAACACGACTACCTTAGAACACGACTACAGTAGAACACGACTACCCTAGAACACGACTACCCTACAACACGACTACCCTAGAACACGACTACACTAGAACATGACTACCCTAGCACACAACTACACTAGAACACAACTACCCTAGAACACGACTACCCTAGAACACGACTACCCTAGAACACGACTACCTTAGAACACGACTACCTTAGAACACGACTACCCTAGAACACGATTACCCTAGAACACGACTACCCTAGAACACGACTACCCTAGAACACGACTACCTTAGAACACGACTACCCTAGAACACGACTACCCTAGAACACGACTACCCTAGAAAACGACTACCCTAGAACACGACTACCTGGAACACGACTACCTTAAAACACGACTACCCTAGAATACGACTACACTAGAATACGACTACCCTAGAACACGACTACCCTAGAACACGACTACCCTAGAACACGACTACCCTAGAACACGACTACACTAGAACACGACTACCCTAGAACATGACTACCCTAGACCACGAATAACCTAGAACACGACTATCCTAGAACACGACTACCCTAGAACACGACTACACTAGAACACGACTATCCTACAACACGACTACCCTAGAACACGACTACCCTACAACACGACTACCCTACAACACGACTACCCTAGAACACAAACACCCTAGCACACGACTACACTAGAACACGACGACTGTAGAACACGACTACTCTAGAACACAACTACACT
>NC_090786.1:455000-507500 GCF_040054535.1 Antennarius striatus | reverse complement strand
GAGGCGGATTCACCAAACACAAAGGCGTCCTCTGTTCGCCAGCGCTAACCGTTTAGCGCCGCTCCACACAAAGCTAATGGAGGCTGAGGTGGACACGATGGCCGACTCACCCACCCAGCCGGTGGGCGGATGAATGGCTGTGGGGCCCTCAGGGGCCACCAGGGACACTGGGGGGGCCACAGCTTTCTGCAGTGACATCTATTAGCTGCTTTCAGCGCCGCTTCTCTGACGTGAATCAACCAATGAGAGGACGGGGATGAGCGGCTCCCGTTCAGAGGGAATGATGGATGTTTCTGACCATCAGAGGAGCGTTTTCTGCTCTGTGTCATCTGGGAACTTTTTCAGTACCGCCGACACAAAAGCAGAAGCTGCCCTTCGCGTGCGGGCGCTGAAGCTGAAGCTGAAGCTGAAGCTGCAGGTGCTTCATCCGTTATTATGGAGCGTAAATAATGAAAAGACAGTCCTGTAATAACACATCATACATGTTCAACGCCCACTCACACACACAGAGCTTTAATCACGCTAAACGCTGCATGTTCATTTTTAACGACCCTGCAGCCAATGGGATTAATGGAGGATGTAAACAAACAAACAATGTGTGATGTCATCACATCGCTCTGAACCCCCCCCCCAGAGCGACGACACGAAGCAGGATCACATGACAGCAGTTTGAGAAGAGAGATACATCATGTAGGAGTTATGTGTGTGTGTGTGTGTGTGTGTGTGTGTGTGTGTGTGTGTGTGTGTGTGTGTGTGAGACTGATCGATCCAACAAAAAACCCGAGTGCACCGATCAATACGGAGCACAGCTGGAGTCAAGGACACCGATGGGTGATCTGAAGGAGGAGAACCAGCCATGATTCTGTTAGCATGCTATTAGCATGTTAGCATCTGGACACTTCGCCTCAAACAGGAAGTGAATGCGGGGGAGGGGAGACGTGTCCCTACAGCCGCTCAAAGCGAGAGCTAGCATAGCATGTGGACGCCAAACGCACCAGAAGCCGCCTTTTCATCCTGTGAAAAACAGCGACTGATGCTCGTCGTCACGGCGACACCCGACGGGTCACCGGAGGTTTTCCTGCGCCGCGGACGAGTCAACGATCCAGTCAATGCTATCGATTACCTTCCTGCAACACTTAGCATACAGCATCCAACACAGAACACACTGACGTTACACACACACACACACACACACACACACACACACACACACACACACACACACACACACACACACACACACACACACACACACACTTCTTTCATCCACCTGGAGACACCAACTGGGCCAGTGGAGCTACGCGGAGTTAGCATGTGGGTTAGCATTCATGAATTTACCCATGAGTCCATTCAAACCCCCCAACGACCCGCGTGACTTACGTGTTTTGTGGTGTCCGTGCGTCCTGGTGGAGGCGACGGTGGGCGCCGCCCCGGTGGCCACGCGATCCGGCGTCCACGTCTGCGTCGAGTCGTGGAGCACTGTGGGTTTGGACAGCGGCGGGCTCGGCGACGCCGTTCCGTTTCCGGAGGTCGTCCGGGGCGAAGCGGCGGTCGTAGCAAAGCCCCAAGGTCCACGTCCGTTCCGATTGGAGGGATTCCGCGGCGTTACCTGGCTAGCTCCGCCCCCTCGAGGGTTGGAGGTGGTGGTGCTGACAGGGGAACGAGCTCTGCCTTTGCCAACGGTGGCAGTTCTAGATGAGGGGCCCCCACCGTCCACCGTGGGGGTCGTGGTGGTGGTGGTGGTGGTGTCAGGACTTTTGGGGACCCCGCTGGGCTTGGACAGGAAGATGGGGTCCTGTCCGATCCGGTTGGCGTCCACCAGGTCGGTCGGAACGTAGTCCCGTACGGTCCCGACCACAATCCACTTCAGCAGCATCAGGCTCAGGCCCAGGCCCACAAACCCGATCAGGAGGGGGACCACGCACAGCCAGGTCTGCTGGCGGGGCCACACGGCACAGCGGAGGGGCCCGCGGTCCGGGACCGGGCCCTCCACCCCGGCTCCTGAAGCTCCGGGAACCTCAGGCTCCTCCAGGATCACCGCCCCAGAAACGGCTCCAGAACTCTCGCTCATCCTTCCCGGACGTCCCTTGTGACTCATGGTGGGTTAAATCCGTCAGAGCCAGAGGACGGAAAGGTTCCGAACGGCGAAGAGCATCCCAGGAGACGGCGGGAAGAAACGGGAAGAAACGGGAAGAAACGACAAGAACACCCACCAGAACCCGACGCTCGATAACTCCCACAAAGACGCTATTCAAGGGTACCGAGGCGGGTAGGGCCGCCGGAGAGGCATGCAGGCACACGCACACACACACACACACCAACGCACACACACCAACGCACACACACCAACGCACACACACACACACACCAATGCACACACACACCAATGCACACACACACACACACACACACCAATGCACACACACACACACACCAATGCACACACACACCCGGTGAGGAACTGAAGCTCTGGCGTCGACGGATAATCGCCCGGTTAGTTCTGGTCCAGGACGACTCCACTCCAGAGGTCCGACCCAAACGCCAAAGTTTGAGGACGTTCACATCGGGGGGAACCAGAGAAGAGGAAGCTTCCTGGGGGGAATGACGGGGTAAAGAGGGAACAACGGGGTAAAGAAGGAATGATGGGGTAAAAAGGGAACGACGGGGTAAAAAGGGAACGACGGGGTAAAGAGGGAACGGTTCACATCCGACGGATCTCTGGTACCCGGATGCCTTGCAGAGAATTCCTATTCGACAAGATCGCCCTCCAGGTACGATCCACCACGGGACGGTACCGTCTAAATACTGAACCGCAGGGTGGGTCCCGCTTCTGGACCCACGAAACGGAAGACGCTTCACGACGTAGCCCGATCCCACGGCTTTAGCCGAGTCAGCGTCCCTCGATTCCCAGAAATCCTTCCCCCGTTGAGGAACGAGCCACGGAGCGAGGAGTGGATGACGACTCCGACACTGTTCCCCACCTCTGCTCCGTGTTCCCGTCGCCGTGTTCCCGTCGCCGTGTTCCCGTCGCCGTGTTCCTGTCGCCGTGTTCCCGTCGCCGTGTTCCCGTCGCCGTGTTTGAAGGTTATTTTTGTCACTTTGGACGTGAAGCCGTCTCAGAATTCCGGCGCAGTGCTGTAGAAGTAGACTCCAGTTGCCCCCCGATGGGGCAGACCAACACTTCAGACGACTGGAGCGGGGGAACGAGGGTGTTGTCACGCAGCGGGTTTATCTGCAGCTGCGACGTGATCCCGCACCTCCCCAGCCGGCGCCGGATCCTACCCCCCAGCCGTCCGCGCAGCGTCCCGTTCTCAGCACATCGTCCGTTGGCTCACGGCGCAACCAGAGAGTGTCCCCCTCACCTCTCGGAAGAGAACATTCCACCACAGGAGGGGCAGCCGGAGCAGACGACAAGTCGGGAGGGATCAAACGATGGAGCGGAGGGAACAAGCGCTCCCCCCCGGTTCTCCACGGAGCGCCGTCGTCCCCCCGGCGCCTGAACGCCTGCGCTCCCCCCAGTCAGCGCTGATTTGTCGGTCAGGTTGCCGGGATGTTCTCCCCCCCCGGGTTGCGTTCCCAGATGATTAGAAAGCGGAGCCCCGCGCCGGGGTGAGGACTCGCGATGGAGGCGTCGGAGGCTGGCTACACCCCCGGAGGAACGCCGACGTCCGACGACGCAGCTGCGTTACCTGTGGAGATGGGACGCAGACGCTACAGCTGCCTCCCCGAGCCGCCGCGGAGAGACGGAGGCAGGAAGGGAAGGGGGGGAGTGTGCACACTGGTGGAGTGAGAGGAGAGAGAGAGGGAGTGGGTGAGGGAGGGGTGAGTGAGGGAGGGGGGAGGAGCTGCACCTGCTAGCTGCACCAGCGCTGGGAAGCGTGCCCACTTCTGCTAGCGGGGAAAGATGCAAAGTGCATTCAGAGCGCTTTGGGGGGAGGGGGGCAGATGAAGATAATGAGAGAGGAGGGAGGGGGAGGCAGTTGGGGGAGGGGGGCGGCGCCGCAGAGGCAGATGAGGCACTGAGAAGCTAATTCCCCCGACGGATCACAGCGTAGAAATGAGTGCCACTCGCTCTGTGGCCCCGCCCACAAGACAGCGTCACGGGGGGTAATGGGGGGGTTGATGCCCTCTGTACTCCTGATTCCCTTATTTACTCCCCAGGAAAAGTGTTAATGTAAAACTACATTCCTGTGGTAAATTAAACATCGAGATCCGTTCAGGACAAACTTCATTATTCTATTGTATTTTATTTTATTGTATTTTATTTATTTTATTGTATTTTCTTGTATTTTATTTATTTTATTGTATTTTCTTGTATTTTCTTGTATTTTATTTATTTTATTGTATTTTATTTATTTTATTGTATTTTATTTATTTTCTTGTATTTTATTTTATTGTATCTTGTCGACTCCACCCACACCTGTCTGACTCACCTGTGGGCGTCGACCCGTCCACCTGAGCACAGCTGCTTCAAGGATGTCTTAGTTTATTCTGTCCAGGCGAACGAACCCAAACCCGTCCCCACAAGGCCCCCTGGGGGTCAAACTACTGCCCCCTGGGGTCAAACTACTGCCCCCTGGGGGTCAAACTACTGCCCCCTGGGGGTCCAACCTGTCTGATGTGGTCCTGGTTCTGGGTTGGCTGGGGGGCTCGGCCCCCATGAGTCCAGTCTGGGGTCACAGGGTGTCAAACACACTGAGACCCATGTTGTAAAGCACACGCGTGATGGTCTGTACAGGGTGTCTCCAGGGAGCTGATACACACACACACACACACACACACACACACACACACACACACACACACACACACACACACACACACACACACACACACACACACACACACACACACACAACACACACACACACACACACACTCATAAAGCCCATGTCTGCGGTTTCAATGTGTGTATGGGGGGGTAGTCTTTAATTGGTCTCCAGGGTAACGGGGGGGGGCTCTGTGGGTTTTCACTCCTGTTTTTGCCCCAGTAATGAAACAAACCTAAACACTCAGAACCACGGCTCTGGTCCCTCTGTGGAACCCGGACCCAGGACCAGACTCAGAACCAGACCCAGACCGGTTTAAAGGCCCGAGTCAGGAACCTGGGTCTGACTGGATCTTCTGATCTGAATCATAAACATCAGGTTCTGGAACCGGCGCTTCCTGTTTGGCCTCAGCTTCCTGTTTGAGTCGTTCCTGTTGAAACGCGTTCCCTCCAGTCGGATCTACTTCCTGTTTGGCCTCAGCTTCCTGTTTGAGTCGTTCCTGTTGAAACGCGTTCCCTCCAGTCGGATCTACTTCCTGTTTGGCCTCAGCTTCCTGTTTGAGTCGTTCCTGTTGAAACGCGTTCCCTCCAGTCGGATCTACTTCCTGTTTGGCCTCAGCTTCCTGTTTGAGTCGTTCCTGTTGAAACGCGTTCCCTCCAGTCGGATCTACTTCCTGTTTGGCCTCAGCTTCCTGTTTGAGTCGTTCCTGTTGAAACGCGTTCCCTCCAGTCGGATCTACTTCCTGTTTGGCCTCAGCTTCCTGTTTGAGTCGTTCCTGTTGAAACGCGTTCCCTCCAGTCGGATCTACTTCCTGCCATCTGCTGTTTACCGTCGAACTCTCTGAAGCCGTCGGATGTGGTGAACCCGTGTGGTGTGACTGCGTCGCCATATTGTTGGATCGTGGTTATGGTGTTACGAGCGGCGCCGCTTCCTTCGAACATGTCAGAACAACCAATCAGAGCGTCTGTACCAGAAACCAGTTTCATGTTATAGTCCCGTGTGAGGAGACGTTTAGTCACGCTGTGGTCCAACCCTGGTTGTGTTCACGCGTGTTCTAGTCCTGTGTTTAGTAGTGTTCTAGTCCTGTGTTTAGTAGTGTTCTAGTCCTGTGTTTAGTAGTGTTCTAGTCCTGTGTTTAGTAGTGTTCTAGTCCTGTGTTTAGTAGTGTTCTAGTCCTGTGTTTAGTAGTGTTCTAGTCCTGTGTTTAGTAGTGTTCTAGTCCTGTGTTTAGTAGTGTTCTAGTCCTGTGTTTAGTAGTGTTCTAGTCCTGTGTTTGGTAGTGTTCTAGTCCTGTGTTTGGTAGTGTTCTAGTCCTGTGTTTAGTAGTGTTCTAGTCCTGTGTTTAGTAGTGTTCTAGTCCTGTGTTTGGTAGTGTTCTAGTCCTGGGTTTGGTAGTGTTCTAGTCCTGTGTTTAGTAGTGTTCTAGTCCTGTGTTTAGTAGTGTTCTAGTCCTGTGTTTAGTAGTGTTCTAGTCCTGTGTTTAGTAGTGTTCTAGTCCTGTGTTTAGTAGTGTTCTAGTCCTGTGTTTAGTAGTGTTCTAGTCCTGTGTTTAGTAGTGTTCTAGTCCTGTGTTTAGTAGTGTTCTAGTCCTGTGTTTAGTAGTGTTCTAGTCCTGTGTTTAGTAGTGTTCTAGTCCTGTGTTTAGTAGTGTTCTAGTCCTGTGTTTGGTAGTGTTCTAGTCCTGTGTTTGGTAGTGTTCTAGTCCTGTGTTTAGTAGTGTTCTAGTCCTGTGTTTAGTAGTGTTCTAGTCCTGTGTTTGGTAGTGTTCTAGTCCTGTGTTTGGTAGTGTTCTAGTCCTGTGTTTAGTAGTGTTCTAGTCCTGTGTTTAGTAGTGTTCTAGTCCTGTGTTTAGTAGTGTTCTAGTCCTGTGTTTAGTAGTGTTCTAGTCCTGTGTTTAGTAGTGTTCTAGTCCTGTGTTTAGTAGTGTTCTAGTCCTGTGTTTAGTAGTGTTCTAGTCCTGTGTTTAGTAGTGTTCTAGTCCTGTGTTTGGTAGTGTTCTAGTCCTGTGTTTGGTAGTGTTCTAGTCCTGTGTTTAGTAGTGTTCTAGTCCTGTGTTTAGTAGTGTTCTAGTCCTGTGTTTAGTAGTGTTCTAGTCCTGTGTTTAGTAGTGTTCTAGTCCTGTGTTTAGTAGTGTTCTAGTCCTGTGTTTAGTAGTGTTCTAGTCCTGTGTTTAGTAGTGTTCTAGTCCTGTGTTTAGTAGTGTTCTAGTCCTGTGTTTAGTTGTTTTCTAGTCCTGTGTTTAGTAGTGTTCTAGTCCTGTGTTTAGTAGTGTTCTAGTCCTGTGTTTAGTAGTGTTCTAGTGCTGTGTTTGGTAGTGTTCTAGTCCTGTGTTTAGTAGTGTTCTAGTCCTGTGTTTGGTAGTGTTCTAGTCCTGTGTTTGGTAGTGTTCTAGTCCTGTGTTTAGTAGTGTTCTAGTCCTGTGTTTAGTAGTGTTCTAGTCCTGTGTTTAGTAGTGTTCTAGTCCTGTGTTTAGTAGTGTTCTAGTCCTGTGTTTAGTAGTGTTCTAGTCCTGTGTTTAGTAGTGTTCTAGTCCTGTGTTTAGTAGTGTTCTAGTCCTGTGTTTAGTAGTGTTCTAGTCCTGTGTTTAGTAGTGTTCTAGTCCTGTGTTTAGTAGTGTTCTAGTCCTGTGTTTAGTAGTGTTCTAGTCCTGTGTTTAGTAGTGTTCTAGTCCTGTGTTTAGTAGTGTTCTAGTCCTGTGTTTAGTAGTGTTCTAGTCCTGTGTTTAGTAGTGTTCTAGTCCTGTGTTTGGTAGTGTTCTAGTCCTGTGTTTGGTAGTGTTCTAGTCCTGTGTTTGGTTGTGTTCTAGTCCTGTGTTTAGTAGTGTTCTAGTCCTGTGTTTAGTAGTGTTCTAGTCCTGTGTTTAGTAGTGTTCTAGTCCTGTGTTTAGTAGTGTTCTAGTCCTGTGTTTAGTAGTGTTCTAGTCCTGTGTTTAGTAGTGTTCTAGTCCTGTGTTTAGTAGTGTTCTAGTCCTGTGTTTAGTAGTGTTCTAGTCCTGTGTTTAGTAGTGTTCTAGTCCTGTGTTTGGTAGTGTTCTAGTCCTGTGTTTGGTTGTGTTCTAGTCCTGTGTTTAGTAGTGTTCTAGTCCTGTGTTTAGTAGTGTTCTAGTCCTGTGTTTAGTAGTGTTCTAGTCCTGTGTTTAGTAGTGTTCTAGTCCTGTGTTTAGTAGTGTTCTAGTCCTGTGTTTAGTAGTGTTCTAGTCGTGTTTCAGTCGGGTTTTACGTGTGTGTTACTCGTGTTTAGACAGTTGTGTTTCTAGTGATTTGTTTGTGTTTTTTATCTTGTTTCACTGGAGTTTTAATTGTTTCAATCGTGTTCTGAAGTGTTTTGGTCGAGTTTTAATGAAGTGTTTTAATCAGGTTTTTTGAGGTTTTGTGCAAGTCTTAGTTGTGTTTTAGGGTTAGTTGTGTTTTTATTTAGTTGTGATTTATATGTGAATTTTATGTGTAGTTTAATAATGTAAGACGTATTAAAATCAATAATACACAACTAGAAGTATTTATGAACAAACTTAACAATTTACTACAGTTCGGCCTATTGACCTTTTGAACTGATATTTACTTTTTCCTTGAAAAGGTCAGAGGTCAGCTCAATCACCAATCACCCTCTTCTTTGCAGCAACACGTGTGTTCACCTGAACATGATTAGAAAAGCCACTGATGACATCATCACAGCTCCTGCTGGGAGTCCCTCCCTGATGACGTCATCACAGCTCCTGCTGGGAGTCCCTCCCTGATGACATCATCACAGCTCCTGTTGGGAGTCCCTCCCTGATGATGTCATTGTCGTCCCCTGAAGGAACGATGACTCTTCATCTTCATCCTCTGATCGTTATTTCTGGCTTCCTCCTTCATCTCCTCCCTCCTGGACCGATCTGCTGTGACCTCCTGGTGACCTCCTGACAGGAAGTGGTCTTCCATCAGTGACTTATGGTTCTCTGGTCCAAGACGGCTGGGCGGTGCCTGAAACCCCCCCAGCGGTTCCTCATTAGTGTCCAGGCTTCAGACGTTTGTGCTGAGTCGATGCAAAAGCCTGGAGACCTCATGATCACCCCCGGGGAGGGAGGGCAGGGGTCAGAGGTCACGCCTGTCTCACCCGCCTCCAGGAGATGTGTTGGGGGCTCTGCTGCATCTCAGAGGATGTAGAATTGATGCTGAAGCTGAGGCGAGGAAGCTCCTGCTGTCAGGACTTCCTCTTGTTCCCTTACGTTTGTTCTCCACTTCCTGTCGTGTCGTCTTTACTTCCTGTAGCGCGTTGAGACGCCTCAGAGACGCGTCTCTGTTCTGAAGCAGCTACATCAATTATTTTCTGAACGACGCCGCAAACAACTTTGTTTGGCCGCTGATGGGACGGTGACAGTAGGTTTCCGTGGAGACGGGCTCGTGTCCGTGTGGCCGGTGTTCCAGCTCCGCCCCCTAATGACACACGAGGCTCGTTAGCGCCGCCGCGTTCACCGTTAGCTGCCGTCTGCAGCCTGTTTGACTCCATCAGGACTTCGACTGCCGCCGCCAGCGACCCCGACCCGCTGAGGGGCGACACCCTCACCAGGGTGCCACAGTAACCACGTGAGACCAAACGGCTGCTAGGCAACATCACACAAATGGACCGGCCGTATCACGGCAACCACCGCACCGGGGGGGGCCGCACACACAAAGAGGAAGTAGAGATACGAACTCATCACCATGAGGAGAAAGAAGGCCCGGCCCGTTGGGGTCCCCCTGACCTGGTTGTCATGGCGACCAAACTGAAGGTGATAAAAGCTACCGGGTGACACCTCTGGACTCGATCTGACAGCCAATCAGCTGATCACAAAGGGCCCCACTAAACAGGAAGAGGCGGCGGCGACCGGGATGATTTCAACCAATCAGGCGTCACGATATCCATGACGCGTTTGAGGACGCCACCGCCTTACACATCACATCACAGGAGAGGCTAAGTTTCATCCTCAACCACAAACACACACGAACATAAGTCATCAGCCATTATGTAAATCAGTGTTGCCATGACGATTGGATCGTCCCTGTTAGTCGTGTCGTCACCATAGAAATAAGTCAAAGCAACACCAACGAGTTTGTCTTCATCAGTTAGTCCAACAAATGCCATGCCCCCCCCCCCCCACACACACACACACAGCTGTTCGCTGCTGGTTGCCATGGTTCTTGCTGGTGTCACCGTTTTACTAATAGGGGGTACAAACAGTCGGGGTCTGTTCCCCAGCTAGGAGGCTCCGCCCACTTCATCACTGGAGACCCTGGTTGGAGGACGGAGGAGGAGGAGTCTGACGTACGAGGAGGAGGAAGAGGCGGGGCCAGGCGTGAGGAGATGGAGGCAAACCGAAGGGAGCAAACGAGGAGACGGACGTTAAAACGTTTAAATGTTGAAACGTTAAAATGTTTAAACGTTTTAACGTTAAACCATCTCACGTTAACCCCTTAGCCTCCGGCGGGAGCAGCTGACGGAGAGTGTGAGGAGAAGAAGTGGCTTTTCTCCACGGCTTATCTCCTCCACGTTTTCCCTCCGAGCAGAGCCTTCCTGCTGAAAGCTGATCCCACAAATAATTACAGCAGGAAGCCATGAGCACACACACACACACACACACACACACACACACACACACACACACACACGGGCCTCCTTCAGAATACACTCCAGCGGATCATGTCGCTTTCATTGCAGCTCTTTCAAGTCGCACCAGTTCTGAGGAGTAAATTAACTAAATTGAGGATTCCATCAAATGCATTTAAACACTTTGATCTGCTGACAGCTTCTGGCAGCACAGTGTGTGTGTGTGTGTGTGTGTGTGTGTGTGTGTGTGTGTGTGTGTGTGTTGTGTGTGTGTGTGTGTGTGTGTGTGTGTGTGTGTGTGTGTGTGTGTGTCTGTTAGCATCTGAACCAATCTCCTGTCTGAACTCTGAACGTCTCCACGTGGTTCTAGTCTGATCACTGATCATCGGACGTGGAGGACAGGAAGTTGGTTGTGCTCCTCCCCCCTGACCCTCAGGCTCCTCCTCCCTCATGTTTCTGTTCGTCAGTCATGTGACTTGTGGCTCCTCGTGTAAACACGATGAGACAGACAGACAGGATGTCGGTAAAGCTGGGATAAAGTCAGAGTCACAGGAAGAGGAAGAGGCGGGGCCACCCTGCAGCGGGGTGGTAGCGAGGAGCACACCGCTAGCAGGCTAGCTGGTTAGCATTGTGATGAGACTCAGCTTCAAATGCATGTGACTAGAAGATGTTCCAAACTTCCACGTTAGAAACCTCGACCCAATGCGCTCCTGTTCTCTGGCTCCGCCCCACAATAAGCCCCTCCCCCTGTTTTTCTGCTGACACAGCGTTTATACCTGAACGCGTTACAGCTCTCGGCTGACGCCACCGGTGGGTCGGTGTCCAGAGGGAAACGCCACGCCTTCGCTGTGATCCACAAGTCTCATCCATCATTTAAACCTCGTTACCGTGACAACGCAATAAAACAAACTGCATTTGTTCTGTAAGACGTAGTTAGGCCAAAAGTCAGAGGACAGCAGTGTGTGTGTGTGTGTGTGTGTGTGTGTGTGTGTGTGTGTGTGTGTGTGTGTGTGTTTGTGTGTGTGTGTGTGTGTGTGTGTGTGTGTGTGTGTGTGTGTTTGTCTGTGTGTGTGTGTGTGTGTGTGTGTGTGTGTGTGTGTGTGTGTGTGTGTGTGTGTGTCTGTGTGTGTGTGTGTTTGTGTGTGTGTGTGTGTGTGTGTGTGTGTGTGTTTGTCTGTGTGTGTGTGTGTGTGTGTGTGTGTGTGTGTGTGTGTGTGTGTGTCTGTGTGTGTGTGTGTGTGTGTGTTTGTCTGTGTGTGTGTGTGTGTGTGTGTGTGTGTGTGTGTAACAGCCATTAGCTGTTAGCTGCTAGCCATCATCAGTCGTGTGAAGTGTGAGCTGAAGGAACCTCATCCTACCCGCCCCCACCGACCCACAGAACCAGAACCGACCCTCACAGAACATCTCCCTGTCATGCGATCCTGTCATTCACATTCAGGTGACTCACCGTCAGATGGGGGGGTCCCGTCCTCCAGACCTCCAGACCTCCATCCGTCTTCAGCTGGGATCACCTGAAAGGTAGAGAGAACCATCAGAGACTGCCTGGATGAAGCTGATTGGCTGTCCCCCCCCCCAGCAGGAAGTCAGACCAGGTTTCCTGGACCAGTCTGGAGGGGACTGGAACCAACAGAATACGGAGGTTTCCAATCGCGATCAATAATCAATAATCACTGGCAGGAGGAGCTCACACACCAGATTGTTCTTACACCAGTGCTTCTGGCTATATCTTAGGGTTGCTATGGTAACAGTGCTCCACTCACAGGTTCAGGTTGTCCCTGAAAAACCAAACTACCTGCAGCTGCTCTGATTGGTTGGTTTGTGTAAACAACAAAAAGAGGAATGGGTAAACAACAACAAACACACATGAACGAGGGATGGATGGATGATGGACGGATGATGGATGGATGATGGATGGATGATGGATGGATGATGTATGGATGGATGATGGATGGATGATGGATGGATGGATGATGAATGGATGTATGGATGGATGATGGATGGATGATGGATGGATGATGGATGGATGGATGATGTATGGATGATGGATGGATGGATGATGGATGGATGATGTATGAATGGATGATGGATGGATGTATGGATGTATGATGGATGGATGGATGGATGATGAATGGATGGATGGATGGATGGATGATGGATGATGAAAGGATGGATGATGGATGGATGGATGGATGGATGATGTATGAATGGATGATGGATGGATGGATGATGGATGGATGTATGATGGATGGATGATGTATGGATGATGGATGGATGGATGATGGATGGATGATGTATGAATGGGTGATGGATGGATGGATGGATGGATGATGGATGGATGTATGATGGATGGATGTATGATGGATGGATGATGGATGGATGTATGATGGATGGATGATGGATGGATGATGGATGTATGTATGGATGTATGGATGGATGATGAATGGATGGATGATGGATGGATGGATGATGAATGGATGGATGGATGGATGGATGGATGATGTATGAATGGATGATGGATGGATGTATGATGGATGGATGTATGATGGATGGATGTATGATGGATGGATGATGGATGGATGATGGATGGATGTATGATGGATGGATGATGGATGGATGATGGATGTATGTATGGATGTATGGATGGATGATGAATGGATGGATGATGGATGGATGGATGATGAATGGATGGATGGATGATGGATGATGAAAGGATGGATGATGAATGGATGATGGATGGATGGATGATGAAAGGATGGATGATGGACGGATGATGGATGGATGATGGATGGATGGATGGATGGATGATGAATGGATGATGGATGGATGGATGGATCCAAGCGCAGACCCGTGCATAGCGTCAGCGCTAACAGCTGCTAGCAGGCTAACGCCTGAACCAGCGCACAGCAAACTGTAGACTCCATTACATCACCGTCAATCCAGGAAGTAGTCAGGGGTCACGGGAGGCGGGGCCCCGACAACCAGTACCCGTGTCTGACGAACGGCAATGGTTCCCCCAGTCACACACACACACACACACACACACACACACACACACACACACACACACACACACACACACACACACACACACACACACACACACACACACACACACACACACACACACACACACACACACACACATCTTAAAGCTACGGTTCTGATCAAACTGATTCTGTGACCCCCCCTCCTCCTGGGAGGTGGACAGCTTTTTGTCTCCATGACAACGACCCTTCACCCCACGCTGAAGCCTGTCGAACAGAAACCGGAGCTCGGCGGGAGTTGATGGAGACGTTTCAGACAGACCCCCCCACCCCCTCCAGCGTCCATCTCTGCTGGGTTGACTTATTGATTTCTGACTTAACTCCGAACTGAGAGCAGAAAATCTGAAATAAACAGATCAAATAACGGCAGAACAGAAGGAGCACCGAGTCTCTACCGGGTCTCTACCGGGTCTCTACCGGGTCTCTACCGGGTCTCTACCACCGGGTCTCTACCACCGGGTCTCTACCATCGGGTCTCTACTACCGAGTCTCTACCGGGTCTCTACCGGGTCTCTACCGGGTCTCTACCACCGGGTCTCTACTACTTGATCCGTGGGCAGTGATGATGTCACAATCCTGGTGAAGGGTCCTTCAGGAAGTCCAACTGGTTCCAAACAGAACCGTCGGTCCAGACACGACCCGGGTGGGAACTGTTCATCAAACACGATCACTACAGCTGGTGTACTGATCACCAGAGGATCAATACCAAAGGGATCAAACACAGAGGCCGTGTCATCACCACACGTCTACTCTGACGTCTGAATGGACAGACAGGAATTAACACTCAGCTGATCGGTGATTGATAGGTGATTGATGGTGATTGATCCAGGCAGGAGCAACTAGGGATGAGCGAGTACACCACTATCTGTATCTGTTCAACCAACTAGATTATCCGTATCCGTATATGTACTCGGAATGGGCGGGGCTTAAACCGGAAGTGGGTGTGGTTTGAGCAGAAATGGGTGGGGCTTAAATCGCTACATTATTATAAGTCTAAAATTGATATGGATTGATCACAAGTTGATATATTTATTGTTCATTTTAAAACTATTTACAGAACAGCCTCAAAATTAAGATTCAAATCAATGTTTTTGATCACAAAAGTAAGAGAACTATTTACAGAACACGTGTTTTATGGAACATGAATATTCTTAAGTCTATGAATGAACATTTACTGAAGAGCCTCAGAATTGAGATTCAACGCTTTTTATCACAAATATTTAAGGAACTATATATAGAACGAGTAAACACAAAGTGCATTAATGAAGTGCATGCGATATGAAATTATCAACTATGAAGTATGCATGAACAAGAATTATCATACTCAACAAAACTTGTAATTTTTAAATTCTTTTTCAGATTAAAATTTTTTTATAATCAAACTGTTTTTTTTCCCATTATTTATTTTAGCACCTAATGTTCTTGCCATTTTTTTCAAATTAAGTTAAACGATGTTGATTACGGTGTGTGTGTGTGTGTGTGTGTGTGTGCATGCGTGCTATGTCTCAGTTAAAATATTTATCAAGTATATAATTATTAATTGGAACAGAGTTTAGAACGAACAGGTAAAAAAACAAGAGTGGAGGCGGTGCTTAAATCCACGAGTACGTGCAAAAAAAAAAAAAAAAGTTCACCAGGTAACCAAACACAGAAATAGAGGCAAGCTGAAGAAAACCTAAGAAAGAGGTGAGGAACAGTGAAGCCACCAACAGACAGATCAGTTCATGTCTGCGTGTAACGGAGACATTTACTTCAGTCTGTAGGGAGGGGGGGAAGTATGTGTGACTGGCCAATCACAGAGCGTGAGAACAGTCAGGATGATTTTCCTTCAGTCCGATCACGAGTAATAACAGGTTTTATTCGTATCGTATTCGTCAAAAACGCGTTATCCATACCGAATACTCGTATGAAACGAGTACCCGGCTCAACCCTAATTATTACCTTCATCAGTCTCCATGGTGGGTGAGAACAGACACCTATTAGCTCTGAAGCTAACGTCGGTTTTCTTGTTATAACTTCCACAATATTTGTAACAATGACTTGTGTTGTAGATGTTCTCACCTTTATCTGTCCGTTAACTGACTCCATGTTTATCAATCCATCCTGTAGCTACTATACCGGATACTCGAGTAACGAGTACCCCAGCAGCCTTCAACACTCAGCTGATCAGTGATTGATCCAGGCAGCAGCCTTCAACACTCAGCTGATCAGTGATTGATCCAGGCAGCAGCCTTCAACACTCAGCTGATCAGTGATTGATCCAGGCAGCAGCCTTCAACACTCAGCTGATCAGTGATTGATCCAGACAGCAGCCTTCAACACTCAGCTGATCAGTGATTGATCCAGGCAGCAGCCTTCAACACTCAGCTGATCAGTGATTGATCCAGGCAGCAGCCTTCAACACTCAGCTGATAAGTGATTGATCCAGGCGGCAGCAGCCTTTAACACTCAGCTGATCAGTGATTGATCCAGGCAGCAGCCTTTAACACTCAGCTGATCAGTGATTGATCCAGGCAACAGCCTTTAACACTCAGCTGATCGGTGATTGATGGTGATTGATCCAGGTTCTGGCGGAGCTCCTCAGTGAAAATCAAGCTTCTAATCATGGAATTTATCGTCATGACGACTGATCCAGTTACCAAACAGGATGGAGGACCAGAGGAAGACGTTGCAGAAGCTAACAATGCTACAGAGTTTGTCAGCCTCAACCGAAAGCAAACACTGTGTCGCTCAGAGCAAGGCATCATGGGATTGGTCAAGAACAGAGAGAAAACAAAGAGCGGGCAGCTAAAGAAAGGCATCGACGCTCAGGTTTCAGATCTCTGATCTTTGTCTGTAGAGCTAGAGTCCGTGTGGAGATGAATCCATTTATCTATCAATAACTACATACGCTGTGATGGAGGGTAATGGAGAAGGACAACACATTAGAAGCAGCCAATCAGACGAGACTGAGATTGATGTGAGCCAGGATTCTGTCTTCCTGCTTGAGGATTAAAGGAGTATTCCACCAATTTAAAGGTGTTTCTGCTCAGGGTGTCCAGCTAGTATGCACAGGTGAAGGTAGGGTGGGCGGGGTCAACCTGCTCTTCAGCTCAGTGGTTGAGGAGGCATTAGCAACCAGGCATTAGCCGCTAACGACACCGATCTGATCAGGTGCTTCGTCCGCTGACTCTTCCTCATCCTCACGTCGACACAGTAACGGTTGTCATGCCAACGCTGACTCACGCCTGCCCAGTTTCACCTCCCCGCTCGGGTCCCCCGGGAGACCCGGCAGAGGGAGGAAGATGAAGAAGAGGAGGATAAATCACTCAGAAGGCTGGCAGAGGTTGTTCAGCAGCGTCCCCACGACACAAAAGACACAACAGGAAGCACTTCCAGGAAGAAGCATCCCACTGACGGATGTGAGGACGGCGTGTTTTATGTTCATGACATATACATGTGTACACGTATGTATGATGTACAGTGATCCCTCGTTTCTCGCAGTTAACGCGTTCCAGGAACCACACGAATAACAAATTCCACGATAGAACGTCAAACTATTTATCTTATTATTTACGGTAATCTAAACGTTTCTGACCCCCCCATCCTGACATTAAACCACCTTCTATCTGTGTTACCTTTAAAACACTCTGATCGACTGTTTGTATTAAAATGTCTTCTCATGTATTTTGTGTCTCACGTAAGTCCGAGACTCATGGAACGTAGTACACTTCTGGATGCTGTCGGCCAATAGGATGCAAGTATGGTATCACGTGACTGCCTACTAAAGGTCTGCAAACCAATCAGGTTATCGTCATGATGACTGATCCAGTCAGCTGGACTTCAACTTCTCCTGCTGGTGGTTTGATTCTCTCTGCATCCCTTCTGCCTCTGAACAGGTCCTTGACAGTCTTCACCCCTCGTCCATCTTCCCCTGCAGCCCCCCCATGGGACTCGTTCTCCCTGCAGCATCTCTTTCCTCTTTGTCAGTCTGTCTCCCTCTGCAGCGAGCTGTCCTGCTGACTCAGCGTTCACCTGGCGTTCTACCTGATGGACGATCCACAAAGGCTTCTGGGGAATTCTGTGTCCGGCGATGGGATGGAGACGTCTCTCTACACCCTGTGGTTGGCGCCGGCTGAGGGATGGGAGGACATCACCACGTCTCTGCTTCTCACCGTCTGCCCCCAGCCTCCTGTCATTATCTGGCAGCAGACTCCTGAAGACGCGTGACCCCTGACCCCTGTGCGGTCTTACATGACAGAGCTCTGCAGGATGAGAAGGACCTCTGGTCTCCATGCCGACGTGTCCAGAGGTGATGAAGGCGCTTCGTGTTCGCCTCAGGGGGCTGTCATCTCGTGTGAGGAGGACGTGGTTCAGCTCCTCCTCCAGGGACCCTCGTTAAGATAAGGCTCCTGGACCACACATTGTTACCATGGAGATCAGCATCATCATCACCATCATCACCATCATCATCACCATCACCATCATCATCACCATCATCATTTCTGTGGTACCAGTGGAACACTATTGAAAGGCTGCTGGAGCTTCTGCACACAGTGATAGCCCAACACTAACAGGCTAATAGGCTAACATGCTAACAGTGTCGCCTTCTCTTGACATGAACCCCATTTTGTCGAGCATAATGGTTGTTGTTTATCGTGTTTACTGGTTGTTTATCATGTTTACTGGTTGTTTATCATGTTTACTGGTTGTTGTTTATCGTGTTTACTGGTTGATGTTTATCGTGTTTACAGGTTGTTGTTTATCGTGTTTACTGGTTGTTTATCATGTTTACTGGTTGTTTATCATGTTTACTGGTTGTTTATCGTGTTTACTGGTTGTTGTTTATCGTGTTTACTGGTTGTTTATCATGTTTACTGGTTGTTTATCATGTTTACTGGTTGTTTATCATGTTTACTGGTTGTTGTTTATCGTGTTTACTGGTTGTTTATCGTGTTTACTGGTTGTTTATCATGTTTACTGGTTGTTGTTTATCGTGTTTACTGGTTGATGTTTATCGTGTTTACAGGTTGTTGTTTATCGTGTTTACTGGTTGTTTATCATGTTTACTGGTTGTTTATCATGTTTACTGGTTGTTTATCGTGTTTACTGGTTGTTGTTTATCGTGTTTACTGGTTGTTGTTTATCGTGTTTACTGGTTGTTGTTTATCATGTTTACTGGTTGTAGTCAGGTTTTTAACCCTTACAACACCACTCTCTCCTGCACCAACTTTCAACAATATAATCATCAAGCAGTCAATCAACATGATCAATACAGCTGACTTCTCAATTAATGTATTGATTAACGTTTATTAAAAGCTGCACCATGTGACTCTACACGTGTTTCCATCATCATGACGTGAAACACGTGTGTTCAGAACAGCCAAACTACGTTAGCGACTTCCTCGCGTCATCATCTGTCCCCCCGACGGTCTCACTCCTGTACTTCCTGCTGCAGCGCCCCCTGGAGGCCGTTAGCCCGCTAACACGTAGAGGTGATGAGTGTCACTGTTTGGACCTCAGGGTTCAGGACGTGTGGAAAATAGAGGCTGATACCAATCACAAGTTGTCATTTAACACACACACACACACACACACACACACACACACACACACACACACACACACACACACCGACAGCAGCAGGTTGGGGTTAAGCGGTTGAATGGAAACGACCTCGCTGGAACCTGCTGTTACCCAGAATCCTTTGGGTCACACCGGTCCAACCCTGCAGTCGTAGAGTTAATGGAAAAGCAACAGGACTGCTGATCAAGCACACTGATGACACACACACACACACACACACACACACACACACACACACACACACACACACACACACACACACACACACACACACACACACACACACACACACACACACACACACACACACACACACACACACACACACACACACACACACACACACACACACACACACACACACACACACACACACACACAGCACTAGTGCTGCTGTATCCAGTTAGCATCAGAGTTGCTCCCATGCAGCTCTCATCATTAGACAGAGAACAGGAAGTGACCCCCCCCCAGAGTACTGGTGTGTTACTGGAGCTTCAGCCCTGCTGCACTAATCACAGACCACAACCAGACATTTTTATCCTACAACCAGTGTTTAAAGACCACGCCCCCCCAACACACACAGCATCAGGACCCCCCCAGAGATCTGCCCACTGGTGGTTACATCATTATGCTCAGTGTGAAACCAGCACCTGGTCCAACTCACTCCAATTAAAGTGAACCAGCCCACATTCAGAGTTCACACATTCTGAGTCCAAACAAAACGGGTTCTTCATGCCCCCCCCGGACCCCCAACCCCCCCGCAGATCCAACCGACGCTGCACGACGTCAAAACTCAACAAATTACTGGACAATCACAAGAACAGCCCCCTGTGGACCGCAGACGGTCCACCATCAGGAAGGTGTTTGTGACATCAGAGCGTGTCCTGTGGACCCCACACAGCTGACGCTGTGGTTTCCCAGCCGACACTGAACACAACAAACACACGGTTTTGGGTTCAGGTTCAGCTGACGCTCCATCAGGACCATCCTTCACCAGTTAATCCAGTTAGCATGGACTTCCTCCTGCTGCGGCAGGCTGGATGTTTCCAGAGAGCGGTTTCATTACTGGGGGGTGGGGTGGGGGGGTGTTGCTGAAACATTCTGCTCGAGTGTTTCCTGTTTGAAATGTTTGTGCAGCGGATGAAACAGCAGCGTGTTTGAAATGAAGTGTGTCTCCAGGCGCTGGAGGAAATGAATTCCTTCCTGTCCGTCTTCCTAAACGCCTGGAAACACTTCCTGCTTTCAAACGGCTGCTGTAAACACAAACAGGAAGTAGTTGTTTCTGCTCCGGTTGATCTGACTTAAACGACTTTTGATCTGATGCTGGTTTAGAGTGTCTGCGAGAACCCCCCCCATCTAACCCCTCCTCCTCTCAGGTGGTGACACAGGGCGGGGCGTGGTCCTGACGTGACCCTCAACAGCATGTGATGACATCAGCAGATGGCAGGACGCAGGCGTGACGTCAGCAGCGGCGTCCAATCATCAACCGAACGGAGGCAGCGAATCAAACACAAATGTTTTTACACGATGACCTCTGGGACCTCTGTAACCCGTGTGACCTCTGTGACCTGAATGACCCGTGTGACCTCTGTGACCTGAATGACCCGTGTGACCTCTGACAGCATTGAAACAACCCTTAAACTAACACTCACACACACACGGTACCAGCTGACAGGGGGCGGGGCCACACGCCAGCAGTCTAAATGATTTTATCTGACATGATGTGTAAACACAGGGTGATCGTTATGTCATCGTTAACCTGTTTGTTTGTTTGTTTGTTTGTTTGTTTGTTTGTTTGTTTGTTTGTTTGTTTGCAGCTTCAAACGTAAATGTGACGGAATGATGGAGAGAAAATGATGTAGCTGAGTGTGTGTGTGTGTCTGTGTGTGTGTGTGTGTTTGTGTGTGTGTGTGTATGTGTGTGTCTGTGTGTCTGTGTGTGTGTGTGTGTGTGTGTGTGTGTCTGTGTGTGTGTGTCTGTGTGTGTGTCTGTGTGTGTGTGTGTGTGTGTCTGTGTGTGTGTGTGTGTTTGTGTGTGTGTGTGTATGTGTGTGTCTGTGTGTCTGTGTGTGTGTGTGTGTGTGTGTGTGTCTGTGTGTGTGTGTCTGTGTGTGTGTCTGTGTGTGTGTGTGTGTGTGTGTGTGTCTGTGTGTGTGTGTATGTGTGTGTCTGTGTGTGCGTGTGTCTGCCTGCGTGTGTGTGTGTTTGTGTGTGTGTTTCTGTGTGTGTGTGTGTGTTTGTGTGTGTGTTTCTGAGTGTGTGTCTGTGTGTGTGTGTGTGTCTGTGTGTGTGTGTGTGTTTGTGTGTGTGTGTGTATGTGTGTGTCTGTGTGTCTGTGTGTATGTGTGTGTCTGTGTGTGTGTCTCTGTGTGTGTGTGTGTGTGTCTGTGTGTGTGTGTGTGTTTGTGTGTGTATGTGTGTGTCTGTGTGTGTGTCTGTGTGTGTGTGTGTGTGTGTGTCTGTGTGTATGTGTGTGTCTGTGTGTGCGTGTGTCTGCCTGCGTGTGTGTGTGTTTGTGTGTGTGTTTCTGTGTGTGTGTGTGTGTGTGTGTGTTTGTGTGTGTGTTTCTGAGTGTGTGTCTGTGTGTGTGTTTGTGTGTGTGTGTGTGTGTGTGTGTGTCTGTGTGTGTGTTTGTGTGTGTGTGTGTATGTGTGTGTCTGTGTGTGTGTGTGTGTGTGTCTGTGTGTATGTGTGTGTCTGTGTGTGTGTGTGTGTGTGTGTGTGTTTCTCTGTGTGTGTGTGTAGCGGACAAACAAACAAACAAACAAACAAACAAACAAACAAACAAACAAACAAACAAACAAACCTCCATGTCATCAATTAATCCCAGACGGAGTGTCTCTCAGCAGCGGTGATAATAACATACATTAACCTGTCTGGGGGGAGGGCGCCCCCCAGCCCCCCCCCCGACCCATCACATTAGCATATTCATGAGGTGAGCCGGGTTCCAGGGAGCAGACCCTGCACTGAGGAGATAAGGACCAACAGACACACACATAAAGGTCTGCCCCCCCCACATAGACAGAGCCCCCCCCGACTAATACCCCTACAGACAACCCCCCCCCACCCCAGACAAAGACACCCCCCAACCTGCTGACTCACAGACATTCACTGGGCCATTACACTACGTGTGTGTGTGTGTGTGTGTGTGTTAGGTTGTGTGTCTCACAAGAAGACTAATGAATGTGTGTTATTAAAGGAGCCACACACACACGCTACGAGTGTTAAAGCAGTAGGAATGAAGTCATGTGACCTGAGCGCCCCCCCCCCCCCCGAAGAAGAGGAACAAGAAGTTTTTCCTTCAAACAGAAGCGAGGGATGAAGCTGACAGCTGGAGGAGGAGGACGGCGATTCAGCAAACATCAAAGGCTTTAGAAGTGTGTGTGTGTGTGTGTGTGTGTGTGTGTGTGTGTGTGTGTGTGTGTGTGTGTGTGTGTGTGCAGGCCATCACAGCTACCCTGTTAATTACAGAACACACACGTATTACCCAGCATGCCTGTGGCGGTACATAAACCCACACGCTCATTAGCAGCGCTGCTAATTGATTTGTTACTCTACACGTTGTTCTTCGTGTTTCCTCCGTCGTCCGTCACACGGAGAAGCCCCGCCCCCTCACGGACACAGGAACAGGGACCGGCCTGTGACCTCCGTGTGACCCCTGTGTCGGTCATGTGACACGCAGAGCGGGGACGCCTGCAGCTTCAGAGGGATGAATCACAGCGTCGGCGGTAAAGACTTTAGCTGCGGCGCCGCCGTGGACGGGGGGGCCATCCATCAGAGACGCTCCCGTCAGACGCGCCTTTATGGCCCCCCCTGCTGGGAGGGAGGTGGGCGGCTGCTGCAGGTTAACAAAGTTTGACTGTCAGAAATTTCAACTCCGCCTCCAAAAAGTTGGAGCTGACCAATCATCCGGCCTCGCTCCTCAGAAGCAGAGGTCATGTGACCACGCCGCCGGCGATGGAAGCTTTTCCTCACGTGGAGCCGTTAACGGAAACAATCTCGCCTGCGAGGCGTTTGATCTTCACACGCATGAAGGAAGCAGGAAACAACAACAAGGGTGGAAACATCATCAAAGCGGCGCCGCGTCACTCCAGGAAACAAATGCCGGCGCACAGGAAGAGGCTCCGCCCCCTGCAGCTTGAGACGACCAGGACGGCACCTGTAGGTGTGAACGGTGATGCTTCATCTGGTGAAGACGTTCAGAGGGGATGTTTCAGTGTGTGTGTGTGTGTGTGTGTGTGTGTGTCACTCTGATTGGATAGTAGGCTGTGGACGCCTGAGTGGGCGGGGCTCTAAAGACCAATTCACATGTTGAAGAACGCCGCTGTGATTAATTACTGCTGAACATCCACAGAAGATTGCAGAACACCCCCCCACGACACGTAGAAGCTTTACGTCACAGGTGAAGCTGTACACAGGTGAAGCTGTACACAGGTGAAGCTGTACACAGGTGAAGCTGTACACAGGTACACAGGTGAAGCTGTACACAGGTACACAGGTGAAGCTGTACACAGGTACACAGGTGAAGCTGTACACAGTTGAAGCTGTACACAGGTGAAGCTGTACACAGGTGAAGCTGTACACAGGTGAAGCTGTACACAGGTACACAGGTGAAGCTGTACACAGGTGAAGCTGTACACAGGTGAAGCTGTACACAGGTACACAGGTGAAGCTGTACACAGGTGAAGCTGTACACAGGTACACAGGTGAAGCTGTACACAGGTGAAGCTGTACACGGGTGAAGCTGTACACAGGTGAAGCTGTACACAGGTGAAGCTGTACATAGGTGAAGCTGTACACGGGTGAAGCTGTACACAGGTGAAGCTGTACACGGGTGAAGCTGTACACAGGTGAAGCTGTACACAGGTGAAGCTGTACACGGGTGAAGCTGTACACAGGTGAAGCTGTACACAGGTACACAGGTGAAGCTGTACACAGGTGAAGCTGTACACAGGTACACAGGTGAAGCTGTACACAGGTGAAGCTGTACACAGGTACACAGGTGAAGCTGTACACAGGTGAAGCTGTACACGGGTGAAGCTGTACACAGGTGAAGCTGTACACAGGTGAAGCTGTACATAGGTGAAGCTGTACACGGGTGAAGCTGTACACAGGTGAAGCTGTACACGGGTGAAGCTGTACACAGGTGAAGCTGTACACAGGTACACAGGTGAAGCTGTACACAGGTGAAGCTGTACACAGGTACACAGGTGAAGCTGTACACAGGTGAAGCTGTACACAGGTACACAGGTGAAGCTGTACACAGTTGAAGCTGTACACAGGTGAAGCTGTACACGGGTGAAGCTGTACACAGGTGAAGCTGTACACAGGTGAAGCTGTACACAGGTACACAGGTGAAGCTGTACACAGGTGAAGCTGTACACAGGTACACAGGTGAAGCTGTACACAGGTGAAGCTGTACACAGGTGAAGCTGTACACGGGTGAAGCTGTACTCGGGTGAAGCTGTACACGGGTGAAGCTGTACACAGGTACACAGGTGAAGCTGTATGCAGATGAAGCTGTACACGGGTGAAGCTGTACACAGGTGAAGCTGTACACAGGTGAAGCTGTACACAGGTGAAGCTGTACACAGGTACACAGGTGAAGCTGTATGCAGATGAAGCTGTACACGGGTGAAGCTGTACACAGGTGAAGCTGTACACAGGTGAAGCTGTACACAGGTGAAGCTGTACACAGGTACACAGGTGAAGCTGTACACAGGTACACAGGTGAAGCTGTACACAGGTACACAGGTGAAGCTGTACACAGGTACACAGGTGAAGCTGTACACAGGTACACAGGTGAAGCTGTACACGGATGAAGCTGTACACAAGTGAAGCTGTACACAGGTACACAGGTGAAGCTGTACACAGGTGAAGCTGTACACAGGTACACAGGTCAAGCTGCACACAGGTGAAGCTGTACACAGGTGAAGCTGTACACAGGTGAAGCTGTACACGGGTGAAGCTGTACACAGGTACACAGGTGAAGCTGTATGCAGATGAAGCTGTACACAGGTGAAGCTGTACACAGGTGAAGCTGTACACAGGTACACAGGTGAAGCTGTACACAGGTACACAGGTGAAGCTGTACACAGGTACACAGGTGAAGCTGTACACAGGTACACAGGTGAAGCTGTACACGGGTGAAGCTGTACACAGGTGAAGCCGTACACAGGTACACAGGTGAAGCTGTACACAGGTGAAGCTGTACACAGGTGAAGCTGTACACAGGTGAAGCTGTACACGGGTGAAGCTGTACACAGGTGAAGCTGTACACAGGTGAAGCTGTACACGGGTGAAGCTGTACACAGGTGAAGCTGTACACAGGTACACAGGTGAAGCTGTACACAGGTGAAGCTGTACACAGGTACACAGGTGAAGCTGTACACAGTTGAAGCTGTACACAGGTGAAGCTGTACACAGGTGAAGCTGTACACGGGTGAAGCTGTACACAGGTACACAGGTGAAGCTGTACACAGGTGAAGCTGTACACAGGTGAAGCTGTACACAGGTGAAGCTGTACACGGGTGAAGCTGTACACAGGTACACAGGTGAAGCTGTACACAGGTGAAGCTGTACACGGGTGAAGCTGTACACAGGTACACAGGTGAAGCTGTACACAGGTGAAGCTGTACACAGGTACACAGGTGAAGCTGTACACAGGTGAAGCTGTACACAGGTGAAGCTGTACACGGGTGAAGCTGTACACAGGTACACAGGTGAAGCTGTACACGGGTGAAGCTGTACACAGGTGAAGCTGAACACAGGTGAAGCTGTACACGGGTGAAGCTGTACACGGGTGAAGCTGTACACAGGTGAAGCTGTACACGGGTGAAGCTGTACACAGGTGAAGCTGTACACAGGTACACAGGTGAAGCTGTACACGGGTGAAGCTGTACACAGGTGAAGCTGTACACAGGTACACAGGTGAAGCTGTACACAGGTACACAGGTGAAGCTGTACACGGGTGAAGCTGTACACGGGTGAAGCTGTACACAGGTGAAGCTGTACACAGGTACACAGGTGAAGCTGTACACAGGTGAAGCTGTACACAGGTACACAGGTGAAGCTGTACACAGTTGAAGCTGTACACAGGTGAAGCTGTACACAGGTGAAGCTGTACACGGGTGAAGCTGTACACAGGTACACAGGTGAAGCTGTACACAGGTGAAGCTGTACACAGGTGAAGCTGTACACAGGTGAAGCTGTACACGGGTGAAGCTGTACACAGGTACACAGGTGAAGCTGTACACAGGTGAAGCTGTACACGGGTGAAGCTGTACACAGGTACACAGGTGAAGCTGTACACAGGTGAAGCTGTACACAGGTACACAGGTGAAGCTGTACACAGGTGAAGCTGTACACAGGTGAAGCTGTACACGGGTGAAGCTGTACACAGGTACACAGGTGAAGCTGTACACGGGTGAAGCTGTACACGGGTGAAGCTGTACACGGGTGAAGCTGTACACAGGTGAAGCTGTACACGGGTGAAGCTGTACACAGGTGAAGCTGTACACAGGTACACAGGTGAAGCTGTACACAGGTACACAGGTGAAGCTGTACACAGGTGAAGCTGTACACAGGTGAAGCTGTAGACAGACGACACCGACGTGTTCAGACGGATGAGACCTTCAGTTGAACCCGCTCTGATCCTCCAGGTCACATGACTAAAGGTCATGTGACCTCCTGGTCGTTACACCGGCGTCGTTGCCGAGCGACAAACATCACAAACAAACATCACTCCCTCAATTATCATCCAAAGCTGGATGGTCACACCCACCCCTCGTCCTGACCATGCCCCCCCCCACAGACACACTAAGAGTCGACGCCCACTCCCGCTGCACCCGCCCATTCATCAGCCCACCAGGTGTCACTGAGCAAAATGAAAATGAAGACAGGCTGAGAGTTCCCCCTCCCCGCCCCCCATCGCCTGAACATGCTTTCACTGCCCCCCCCCTGCAGTAAATCTGTCGGCGCTCCAGCCGTAACCTTCTGATGCTCAAGAACACGACGCCGTCAGAGAACATGAATCCCTCGTTGTTACCCCCCAACCACATCATTCTGCTGCTGCTGACAGCAAAATTACCACACACACACACACACACACACACACACACACACACACACACACACACACACACACACACACACACACACACACACACACACATCTGCGTCCTCCACAACGCTTCCCCTCCCTTGATTCTTCGTCTTTGTCTCTCAGCAGCCGTTCAGGTTATGGTTTTAATAAATGCTGATCGGAGGCGCGGCGTCTCGTTCACCTGCTGCCCCCCCCCCACACACACACACACACACACACACACCACCCCAGTGGTGATCTGAATTCATCCAAGGTCAAACCCACAAACACACCTGACGGGCAGTCGTCATATCGGTTCCATTCGTGATGTCATCAATAATTGCCTTCCTGCACTCAGTCCTGGTTCCGCCCATCCAGCACGTCTGTCGTCATGGCGACCCAGGAGTCCGAGGAGGAGGAGGGGTTCTCTTTCTCCAGCTGGTAGGTGTTGGGGCTGATGTCAGACCGTTACCAGTTTCACAGCTGGTGGACGGCGTCACCTGGTCTCACCTGTGGAACCTGCTGCAGGTTTATCGCCCCCCCAGGTGCAGAGGCTCCGCCTCCACCAGACTGGAACAGCTTTTCCAAATTAATTTCAAGTCGCCCATAAAATGTAACTCAGGGCTTAAACGACGGATGTGATCCAGCAGGTCACAGGTTTAATCCCAGAGCGGGGGTCAGGGGGTCGGTGACATCATCCATCTGAGACGTTACCATGGGAACAACCCGACGTTCAGGACCAGATCCAATCCTAACAACCGCCTCAGAAACCAGGTAGAGTATTAAACCCAGACCCGTCGTCACGGTGACGCTAAACAGGCTGGTACATGGTTGCCTGAGGCGAGCAGCGCCTGATGAACCCGTTCAGACACGGAAGCCGTGTTTGACCTGTGACCTTCCCGCTCCAACGGTCCTCTGGGTGGTTTTTTTGTTATTTGTGAATAAAATCGTAACAATCTGCAGATATCTCCTCGGGCATTTTGTTGGGACGCAGAGTTGCGATCACAAAAAGGCTTTGTCTGCACGTCAGACGCGTTCAGACGAGCGCGTGGAGATCTGACCACGGCTTTGATGTCGGACGCAGCAGAAATAAGTGAGCAAAAAAAAATCATTCAATTTATGGGAGACTGACTTTGAGATCTTGAACAAGCATCTGGGACGGCAGCGACCACGCCTCATCAATAACCCGCCCGTGTGTGGAGGCTCCACTCATCAGACATAATTAATAGGACACGATTTATTTCAGCTGCTAAATTCACCTCCTTCAACGCCGTCGGACGCCGGACGGATGGCTGGAGACATTTTCCACTTTTAATTCGTTTGTGGATGAAAAATCGGCTGCAAATCAGGACGTTTGTGTGATTCTGGTGAATCCCAGCTGGGGGAGGGGCCAAAGGGGCGGAGCACAGGTGGTTGGGAACAGGAAGTGAGTCTGATGGTCAGCTGACTCGTCACCACACCGCCAATAGACAGGTGGGCGTGACTCAGCTCCTGACGGGAGGCTAGCTGGCTACAGGCTAGCTTCACATCAGCCACAGGTGGGCTTAGCATTAGCATCATCAGGTAGCTGATGTTAGCATTTAGCTTAAAGCTCAATCACATTTCACAATGAGCTCAAAGACACTCAGACTAAATCCAAGAAACTAAATTAAACTCAACTCAACTAAATTAGATTAGACTAAACTAAACTCAACTAAATTAGACTCAACTCAACTCAACTCAATTAGATTAGACTAACTTAAACTCAACTCAACTAAATTAGATTAGACTAAACTAAACTCAACTAAATTAGATTAGACTAAACTCAACTCAACTAAATTAGATTAGACTCAACTCAACTAAATTGGATTAGACTAAACTCAACTCAACTAAATTAGATTAGACTAAACTAAACTCAACTAAATTGGATTAGACTCAACTCAACTCAACTAAATTGGATTAGACTAAACTCAACTAAATTAGATTAGACTAAACTCAACTAAATTGGATTAGACTAACTTAAACTCAACTCAACTAAATTAGATTAGACTAAACTAAACTCAAGTAAATTAGATTAGACTAAACTCAACTCAACTCAACTAAATTAGATTAGACTAAACTCAACTCAACTCAACTAAATTAGATTAGACTAAACTCAACTCAACTAAATTAGATTAGACTAAATTAAACTCAACTCAACTAAATTAGATTTGACTAAACTAAACTCAACTAAATTAGATTAGACTAAACTCAACTCAACTCAACTAAATTAGATTAGACTAAACTCAACTCAACTAAATTAGATTAGACTAAACTCAACTCAACTCAACTAAATTAGATTAGACTAAACTCAACTCAACTAAATTAGATTAGACTCAACTCAACTCAACTGGACTTAAGTCATCTGGACAGACCTGCCTCACGTCCGTCAGCCTCCTCCTTCTCCTCTTCCTCCTCTACACGTCTCTGACGTGTTTCCCACGGTAACACGTTCCATTCCCAGAGGTCTTCTGTTATTAACATTCTGCGTTGGGCTGAAGTGTTAAACTCACTCCTGACAGTTTTTCCTGCTCCCTTTTCACTGACATTTCCATAACTTGGATCAGAGGTGTGACTTCAGCAGCAGGTCTAACAAATAGTTCTCCATCAATCCTGCTTTGCATCACAAAATAAACAACGCTGCCCATTGGAGGGCATTTTTAATAAGTTACCATGGTTACGGAAAACTGAACTTCACATCTGAAACATAAACTGTACAAAGAACTTCAATGTGAGAAAGATGAAACTGATTTACTGCACAGTTTCCACCCAAGGCTGAAGCAGCGCTGCTTCAGAGACCCAGGACCCCCCCCCGCCACAACCAGCCCCCCAAACATTTGATCAGAGGAACGTTCCGTCCCGCTTCAGAGGAGCCACCAAGACGAGAGCGGGGCCTGGATTTATGGCGGGACGCGTCCAGCTTCAAGGTGAACCAGCTGGTAACGACACCGTCTCCACGGCGACTCGTCCTGGAAACCCAGAGGAGTCCAGAATCAAGGAGACCGCCGCCACCGCATGTCTGAGCACAATGTTTCACACAAAAACACATCCTTAACGACGTCTCGTCCAATCATAGCCCACACATTTAAATCTCAAAGGAGGGGGCGGGGCCTGAGCGTTTAAGACACAGAACAGATGAGAGGTCATCAGGAGTCCACTGAGAGACGAACAGGATGGAACAGACGCTGCAGACGATTAGACGAGTTAAAAGAGGGGTCGACTTATGAGCACGCACGTATGCGGACGGCTGCACGTCTGCAGACGGCTGCACGTCTGCAGACGGCTGCACGTCTGCAGACGGCTGCACGTCTGCAGACGGCTGCACGTCTGCAGACGGCTGCACATGTGCAGACGACTGCACGTGTGCAGACGACTGCACGTGTGCAGACGGCTGCACGTGTGCAGACGGCTGCACGTATGCAGACGGCTGCACGTATGCAGACGGCTGCACGTATGCAGACGGCTGCACGTATGCAGACGGCTGCACGTATGCAGACGGCTGCACGTATGCAGACGGCTGCATGTCTGCAGACGGCTGCATGTCTGCGGACGGTTGCATGTCTTCGGATGGTTGCATGTCTGCAGACGGTTGCATGTCTGCAGACGGCTGCATGTCTGCAGACGGTTGCATGTCTGCAGACGGCTGCACATGTGCAGACGGCTACATATGTGCAGACGGTGATGAACATGTTAAATTTAAACACCACATGATCAAACGTCTTCACGTCAGCCTTAACGGCGAACATCTCGACTGTCCAATCGTCCCCCCCAGCCAGGCTTTGACCGCGTGAGGCCAGACCAGTGGGGCGACGGCGGTGGATTAGTGGTACAAACAGCAGATAATCTTTTGGGCTATCGGTCCGAACCCACATCAGGATCAGCCCACACGAACCCCTGAGCCTCTGGACCCACACCGCGCTGGCGGGGGGCCAGACCCTCCGTTGTTGTGACAGCGCTGTTTAGCGGTGAAATGTGGTGATGTGGTTATCCAGCAAAATACCAAAATAAAACCAAAGTACAAGGAGGGTGTCTTTACAGCCAAAAGGGGAATTCCTTTATTGATTCTCAGATCATCAGTACAGATCAATCAGGAACAGCCCCTGGATGCATGTCTCCTGACACTTTATAGTCACAGGTCTTCATTTGTGTGTATTGGAGAGTTGTACGTGTCCTATTCATGAGAAAACAGGAAACATCAGATTTCAGTAACCATCCAAACCTAGGTAACCCCCCCACGTCAGGCTGACCCACTTCCTGTTTTCTGGACAATCTGGTTATTCACTGCCAAACTTGAAAATGCGTTTCCTCTGATTTGACATGTGACCTACTCATGCATTATTTCACTTCCACAGAAACCGGCCTGAGAATCAGCTGACGTAAGCCACGCCCCCCTCTTCCTGCATTCCCATTGGAGCAAACAGGACAGACATCACATCTAAACCCCAGGATGCTCCGGGACAACCTTTTCCTGCGACCTCCAGCGCGGCCTTGACCCTCAGTAGGGGGGTTAATGGAACTGTGCTGAGGAGAGGGGGCAGGAAGGCAAAGGAGGCTGGTGTGGATCCTTCATCTGAAGCAGCTCCAGTGGATCTGCTTCACGGCAGCGCCTCTAAATCTGAATTATCCTCCGCATCACTGCAGCGTCCCGATGGGCCGTCGCCGCGGAAACAGGCATTAGAAGTAAACAAGAAGTAAACAAGTAGTCCATAATGGACCAGCAGACACCAGCAGGATGTGGGAGCAACTTAATGAAAGAGGAACGCCGTAATAATCAGAGCTTTTCATTAAATCCAGAGGAAATCACACAGAAATACTTCTGGTGCAGTAACACCCACACTGAGACGCCTCTGCTGCTTCCTGTTTGGGGCTCTGCTGCTTCCTGTTTGGGGCTCTGCTGCTTCCTGTTTGGGGCTCTGCTGCTTCCTGTTTGGGGCTCTGCTGCTTCCTGTTTGGGGCTCTGCTGCTTCCTGTTTGGGGCTCTGCTGCTTCCTGTTTGGGGCTCTGCTGCTTCCTGTTTGGGGCTCTGCTGCTTCCTGTTTGGGGCTCTGCTGCTTCCTGTTTGAACCCAAACCTAGACCCATTCAGACCTGAACACGGAAGAACTGCAGATGAAAACCCAAGAACAATACGCTAGCTGTTAGCTTAGCTCCAGTGTTGGATAAAGGCTAAGCTAACACATCTGCTCCTCTCGGAGGTGTTGACCCCACAGACACGAGAACCTTTAAGGCCTCCAGAGGTCAAAGCCAGGCCGACTTCCTGTTCCTGTTCAACTGCAGCGACCGCTCCGCGGCGTAGCTTAGCGCTTAGCACATAGCAGCACGTCACCCCCCCGCCCACGACCAGCTGCTCTGATCTATTTTTCAAGCGCTCCTTTTTACGGTTCCCTGAGCGACGCGACCACAGCGCTAATAAACACTGCTTTAAGTGTTGTTTTTTAATACCCATAATCCCCTGTCCCCTCCAGAGCTCATTCTGCGAGAGTGGGAAGAGGCGGCCACCGCCGCCGCCGCCGCCGCCGCCAAAGAGCAAACATAAAGAGACCTGATGAAAGACACTGGAAAGTAATGAGAACGTCAGTGACAGCGCTGGACAGGAACACACACGACACCATCCTCATCGTCACCACACACCGATGAAGAACCCCCCGCTCCAGAGCGTTTGTGAACACTTGTGACACGTCGCACGACTCCAACGACGGCCAATGAAATAAAATACGAGGATGGAGCTGCGTCCCTGAAGGCAACACAAGAAAACCAACAAGCGCTCAGCGCCGCACGCGTGGATTTATGGAGTGTGTGGGCTTTGATAAGATGTGAATTAGGAAGGAGGGGTGTGTGTGTGTGTGTGTGTGTGTGTGTCTGTGTGTGTGTGTGTGTGTGTGTGTGTGTGTGTGTGTGTGTCTGTGTGTGTGTGTGTGTGTGTGTGTGTCTGTGTGTGTGTGTGTGTGTCTGTGTGTGTGTGTGTGTGTGTGTGTGTCTGTGTGTGTGTGTGTGTGTGTGTGTGTGTGTGTCTGTGTGTGTGTGTGTGTGTGTTAGTGTGTGTGTGTGTGTGTGTGTGTCTGTGTGTGTGTGTGTGTCTGTGTGTGTGTGTGTGTGTCTGTGTGTGTGTGTGTGTGTGTGTGTGTGTGTGTGTGTGTGTGTGTTTTATGCTCGTTGCAGTAGCGCAGCACAACGACAATGAAGGGGAGAAAAAGAAAACATGATTGAGTGGAACATTCTGTCAACTGCAGACGTGATATGGAGCCAATATCTAGTGTGTGTGTGTGTGTGTGTGTGTGTGTGTGTGTGTGTGTGTGTGTGTGTGTGTGTGTGTGTGTGTGTGTGTGTGTGTGTGTGTGTGTGTGTCATCCAGTTAAAATGAGTATTTAAAGGTTTTGTAAGTGACTGAAGGAATGGACTCAAACATGAGACCAATCACACGCTAAACACCAGTGCTACACACAGGAAGTGACAGCGTGGTGATGGTAGAACACAGGAAGTGACAGCGTGGTGATGGTAGAACACAGGAAGTGACAGCGTGGTGATGGTAGAACACAGGAAGTGACAGCGTGGTGATGGTAGAACACAGGAAGTGACAGCGTGGTGATGGTAGAACACAGGAAGTGGGTCCTGGACTCAAACAAGCACGTCTCCGTGTGATCCGGACAAATTTTTGGCATCTCTTGAAGGGGGCGGAGCCTTGGCCTGGCCTGGGTGTGTGTGTGTGGATGTGAGAGGACATCAGAGAGCTGGGAGACGTTCAGCGGACGTGTTCTAACGACCAGACGAGCGTCTGCGACCTCGTTTCCTCTCCTCCTCCTGTCTCTTCATCCCTCAGCATCTGCTCGCCTCTCCCTCCATCCTGCTTCTGTTCCCTGGTTACCGTGTGGGCGCCGTGGAGACGCTTCTGTTCATCTCCAACGGCGATGTTTCAGAAACCAGAGCGCAAACACACACACACACACACACACACACACACACGCTGATAGCGGATCAAGGTTTTGTTTTGTACGACCCTGGTTTGTCCAATCAGCAGACAGCTGGTTCTCGCCTCTGAGCACGAATGAGACGCGATGAAGAGCAGGTTATTTCTAGACACTCACACACACACACACACACACACACACACACACACACACACACACACACACACACACACACACACACACACTCCACATCAGATGTATTATAATAACAGACACAGATTTACTCCCACCGTCTCCACTAGTCATTGATTGGTTATTGGTGGCCTTATTGATCTGAACCTCCAGTCTGATCTATGTCCCTGAACACACATTAATATTTAATCTCAGGATTATTACCTGACCCTCACCAGCCTCTGATTCACCACCTGTAAAGTCTGTCCAATCAGGTGAGGCCCTCACTAACATCCTGTCAGTGTGGACGTTTATTCTGTTATAAATAAAGAAGAGTCTTAATTCATCGCGGCGTTAGCAACAACCGTTAGCAACAACCGTTAGCAACAACCGTTAGCAACAACCGTTAGCAACAACTGCTAGCAACAACCGTTAGCAACAACTGCTAGCAACAACCACTAGCAACAACCGCTAGCAACAACCGCTATCCTCAAAGCCATCGGCATTCCGGGCGGCACGGTGGCGCAGTGGTTAGCGCTGCCGCCTCACAACACGGCGGACCCGGGTTCAAGTCCCGCTGTGTGGAGTTCTCATGTTCTCCCCGTGTCTGCGTGGGTTCTCCCCGGGTTCTCCGGCTTCCTCCCCCCTCCAGAAACATGTGCTTCAGGTCGATTGGCCGTTCAAAATTCCCGTAGGAGTGAGTGTGTGTGCGTGGTTGTGTGTCTTTGTGTGTGGCTCCGTGGTGCACTGGTGTCGTGCCCGGAGTGTCCCCCGCCTCACGCCCTCCGGCTCCCTGTGACGCGCTGCGGCGGATTCAGCGGTGGTGATCTGAAGATGACGGACTGACCATCGGCGTTTCAACACGTCTGCAGAGGAATCACGTGTTTGTGTCCGTCACGTGTGAAACAAACAGGAAGGACAACACACCAGCTGAGCTCGCCACAATAAAATCAGCCACAACCCTTCAACAGGTGAGGTGTGATCAGCTGATCAGATCTGGCTCCTCCCACCTCCCGGAGGACACACCTGTACCTGAAGACACACACACACACACACCCCGTAATGGAACATACCCCGTAATGGAACACACCCCATAGTGGAACACACCCCGTGATGGAACACACCCCGTAATGGAACACACCCCATAGTGGAACACACCCCGTGATGGAACACACCCCATAGTGGAACACACCCCGTGATGGAACACACCCCATAGTGGAACACACCCCGTGATGGAACACACCCCGTAATGGAACACACCCCGTGATGGAACACACCCCGTGATGGAACACACCCCGTGATGGAACACACCCCGTGATGGAACACACCCCGTAATGGAACACACCCCGTGATGGAACACACCCCGTGATGGAACACACCCCGTGATGGAACACCCCCCCGTGATGGAACACACCCCGTGATGGAACACACCCCGTGATGGAACACACCCCGTGATGGAACACACCCCGTGATGGAACACCCCCCCGTGATGGAACACACCCCGTAATTGAACACACCCCGTGATGGAACACACCCCGTGATGGAACACACCCCGTAATGGAACACACCCCGTGATGGAACACCCCCCCGTGATGGAACACACCCCGTGATGGAACACACCCCGTGATGGAACACCCCCCCGTGATGGAACACCCCCCCGTGATGGAACACACCCCGTGATGGAACACACCCCGTGATGGAACACACCCCGTAATGGAACACACCCCGTAATGGAACACACCCCGTGATGGAACACACCCCATAATGGAACACACCCCGTGATGGAACACACCCCGTAATGGAACACACCCCGTGATGGAACGCTGGGCGGAGCTAGAGCTGTCTGAATCAGTGCCATCTGTTTCAAACGCCTCGCTGCCAGACGTCGTCTGGAGAGTCACGTCGTCATGACGACAGCTTCAGACGTGGCGGGCGGGGCTTCCTACTAACGGAAGAAAGGTCAACCCACAGGTGATAGAACCCCATAACCCACAATCCTCCTCTTCCTCTCAGCCTCAAGCCGTGGACGCAGATGCATGATGGGAGACGTGGCGTCAAGATTCCACATTAGTCTCCATTATTTTCCTGTGTGTGTGTGTGTGTGTGTGTGTGTGTGTGTGTGTGTGTGTGTGTGTGTGTGTGTGTGTGTGTGTGTGTGTGTGTGTGTGTGTGGCCTCATTCTGTCTCTGTGTGAACCACAGATTGACGGCTGTCGGAGACAAACTATCTTTCCCTCAAACTTCCACGAAGAAAATCTGTGGATTCATTCAGTTGTTTGTTCGCTGGTGGGACTCAAACCTTCTCCAGGTCCACCTGACGGGACTCAAACCTTCTCCAGGTCCACCTGACGGGACTCAAACCTTCTCCAGGTCCACCTGACGGGACTCAAACCTTCTCCAGGTCCACCTGACGGGACTCAAACCTTCTCCAGGTCCACCTGACGGGACTCAAACCTTCTCCAGGTCCACCTGACGGGACTCAAACCTTCTCCAGGTCCACCTGACGGGACTCAAACCTTCTCCAGGTCCACCTGACGGGACTCAAACCTTCTCCAGGTCCACCTGACGGGACTCAAACCTTCTCCAGGTCCACCTGACGGGACTCAAACCTTCTCCAGGTCCACCTGACGGGACTCAAACCTTCTCCAGGTCCACCTGACGGGACTCAAACCTTCTCCAGGTCCACCTGACGGGACTCAAACCTTCTCCAGGTCCACCTGACGGGACTCAAACCTTCTCCAGGTCCACCTGACGGGACTCAAACCTTCTCCAGGTCCACCTGACGGGACTCAAACCTTCTCCAGGTCCACCTGACGGGACTCAAACCTTCTCCAGGTCCACCTGACGGGACTCAAACCTTCTCCAGGTCCACCTGACGGGACTCAAACCTTCTCCAGGTCCACCTGACGGGACTCAAACCTTCTCCAGGTCCACCTGACGGGACTCAAACCTTCTCCAGGTCCACCTGACGGGACTCAAACCTTCTCCAGGTCCACCTGACGGGACTCAAACCTTCTCCAGGTCCACCTGACGGGACTCAAACCTTCTCCAGGTCCACCTGACGGGACTCAAACCTTCTCCAGGTCCACCTGACGGGACTCAAACCTTCTCCAGGTCCACCTGACGGGACTCAAACCTTCTCCAGGTCCACCTGACGGGACTCAAACCTTCTCCAGGTCCACCTGACGGGACTCAAACCTTCTCCAGGTCCACCTGACGGGACTCAAACCTTCTCCAGGTCCACCTGACGGGACTCAAACCTTCTCCAGGTCCACCTGACGGGACTCAAACCTTCTCCAGGTCCACCTGACGGGACTCAAACCTTCTCCAGGTCCACCTGACGGGACTCAAACCTTCTCCAGATCCACCTGACGGGACTCAAACCTTCTCCAGGTCCACCTGACGGGACTCAAACCTTCTCCAGGTCCACCTGGTGGGACTCAAACCTTCTCCAGGTCCACCTGACGGGACTCAAACCTTCTCCAGGTCCACCTGGTGGGACTCAAACCTTCTCCAGGTCCACCTGATGGTCTCTGCCCGTCTATTAAGACACTTCTGAACAAACTCGGGTGCTTAGCAACCAGCAGCGTGAGCGACTGCAGCGTTAGCAGGAGTTCCTCACCGTTTAAAAATAAAGTCTCTGCTTTTCTTTTTGATATCAGACTTTAACTCTTTCACCACCACCAACGTCTCAATCCAGGTACATTCGTCACACACACACACACACGCACACGCACACACACACGCACACACACACACACACACACACACACACACACACACACGTTCACTGATCATTAATAAACCCAGTATTCATTGAACATGTTTATTTGAACAGGTGTGACCCGTGTCCAGGTGAAGCTGGAGGTCACCAGCTGATCATCCAGGAGGTCTGGAGGGAAATCTACCCCCGAGCAGAAAAACCAAACATTCCCTTCAAAAACACATTTCTAACGCGACTCAAAATGAATAATTCAGAGTTCTTGGCATCGGAGCAAAGAGGCTCATGGGAGCAGAGTCACATGATGCTAATACACCAGTGGAGCTGCTGCCTGGTCGGGGGGGTAAAAGGTAAAGCCCCTGGTGATGGATGTTGCCCGCGGCGTCTGACGGGCCTGGAACCAATCTGACGCCGCGGCGCTGCCATACATCAGCTTCATCTGACGGAACCAATTTACCATCATTGTGTGGGGGGGGGTTCATTGTGGGGGGGTGACGGATGGGCAAACGGACACGGTCAAACCCGTCATCGCTGGCCCCGCCCGTCGGCAGGGGACCGCCCTACACCCGGTGAACACGAGGCCACAGGACACCTCAGCCAATCGCTGTGGACGCAGATCGGTCATGTGACGTCTGCTGCCGCTTTGATTGTGGATTGAATGGTTAGACTTGCCTACATTAGCCCCATTAGCTTCGTCTCCGTGGCGACCTGCCGGTGGGGGCGTGGCCCAGACAGCGAGGTGCTGACGCGGCTGAAGCGTGACGGCGATCTGATACCAGATGTTTCTGCTGATGGAAGTCAGACCAACTAACGGCTTGTCGCACCCCCCCCCCCACCGTCACAGCAGACAGTCGTTATCTGGCCCCCCCTCCACGTCCCGCCCTCTGGCAGCCGCCATCGCCCATCAGGGCGGCCAATCAGCTGCCTGAACCGATCTGGGTCCTGAGTGGAACCTGACCCACCTGGTGTCCAGGTGAAGGCATCTGCATCACGTTCCTGATGCAGACGGTCGCCGGGGGCAACCAGGAGCTGATGGGAGGAGGCGGTAGCTTCAACACTCGGTTTAACAGAACCGTTCAGAGGAACCCAACGACCCCCACAAACCTGGATCCCACACGGGAGGCTCCGCCCTCTGCTCGTCCTCAGCAGCTCATTGGCCGCTGATGACCCCCGTCTGACCCCTGACCCACCACGTCTTTAACATTTAACCCTGTGGATATTCCGGCTACTTCACGACAAATCAAACGACTCCCACATGTGACCCTTCAGCGGTCGGGGGGGGGCGTGACCCGTTTGTCCTTCAGGAGGAGCCGGCGTCGCGTCAGCGCCCGTCACGGACCAGCAGGACGGGGGTTCATTAACGCCGTCAGGACGGCAACGCTTTCAATTACAGCGGCGTGGAGCTGAGGGCGGAGTCATGGAGCAAGGGTGAGGGTAAGGGGGGGGTCGGAACGAAGATGAGCTGATAATGATGAGAGGAACGAGGAGGAGGAGGGGGGGAGGAAGAGGAGGAGGAGGAGGAGGAGGAAGAGGAGGAGGAGGAGTAGGAAGAGGAGGAGGGGGGGGGAGGAGGAGGAAGAGGAAGAGGAGGGGGGGGGAGGAGGGGGGGAGAGGAGGAGAGATGAGCAGCAGTGATAAAAATGTAGAAATTAATTACTTCTTGGTTCATCTGTTACCTCCTCCCTGCAGCTTTGGCTATGATAATCTGTGTGTGTGTGTGTGTGTGTGTGTGTGTGTGTGTGTGTGTGTGTGTGTGTGTGTGTGTGCGTGCGTGCGTGCGTGCGTGCGTGCGTGTGTGTGTGCGTGCGTGTGTGTGTGTTGTCCTTTGTCTCCCCCAGCAGCTCCATGCGTTTCTTTGCTAACGCAGACGTGATGCCGACAGGACGGCGGAGGGAGACTAGCGCCGCCGCGGTGAAGCTAACACCTGATTAGAGCGCTAACACGCTAACAGGCTAACAGCGACAGCTGCTCTGAAGACGCCTCGTGAAGCGCGCCGCGTGTCGAACTCATCCTGTCGAGCTGTTTTTCCTCTATTTATTTGTGGCGGGGCTCCGTGAGGTCATGGGTTCATGCGCCTCCCGTCTCACACCTGGAGCGCCATCCGAGCCCCGCCCATCAAAAGCATCACTTCCTGGTTCTGTTGATCCAGAAATGTCTTGACTCCCTGGTGACGCGGGGAACAAACACACGACGCTCTGAAAAGTGGAACACAGATGAAAACGCCCGGCTCCGCCTCCGAGGCCTGATCTACTTGTTCCACGCCGTCTCCGTAGCGGTGCTAGCATGCTAACGGCACATCGCTTCACTTCCATCTCCGCGGGGGGGTTGCTATTGATGACGGCAACAGGGTTAAAAACGAAAACCGATGCTGGTGACTCGTGTAGCAGGAGAACGCAGATCGGGGGGGGGGCGTCATGAATGATGCCCTTTGTCACGTTCTGTGTTAGCGCTTAGCATCCAGAAGACGTGTCGGCGCCGAGCGAGTCACGACAGAACAGATTCGCCGGAGCATCAATAATGAAGCGCCTCGCTTTAGCTGGAGGTTGAGGCTGGGAGGGGGGGGGTGGTTCTGCGCCGCCTGAGTCCACCTCATGAATCACGGATGTGAGGCGACCCTCTGCTGGGACGGTTCTGGAGTTAGCCCCGCCCACTTTGGTCAGCAGTGCTAACTCCAGGAGTAACTACAGACAAGTGGAGGAGATGAAAGCACGACTGTGAAGGGGATCCAGACCAGATCTTCTCTTCTATGGAGGAGTTCAGGGGGGACCTCAGAGGAGGGGGTCAGACCGGTGCTGGATGACGTGGAACAGACGAGGAACGACATGAAGAAAATGCAGAAAGACATGGAAGAAAAAGACCAAAAACTTGTTGTCTTGGAACAGGGACAACAAAGAATGGATGACTTGGAACAAAGCATTCGTATAAATGATGTGATCATCACTGGAATCAAAATCAAGCCGAGGAATTACAGAAATGCTATGGCTAGCGCTGACATCGAGTCTCTGGAGCAACAAGTGAGTTCTCAACTGAGGGATCTGGAGATAACTATAGATCAGACCAGATGGAGACGTGTTACCCATCACCATCTGGAGGGAGGAGACCACCTGCAGTGTGATAAAACTCAACAATCGTAAACACAAGATTGTTCTTCTGAAACAAGGCTTCAAACTGAAAGAAAAAATGTCTACATGAATGAGAATCTCTCTAAAAGAATGCTGATATCGCTAAAAAAAAAGCTCGACAACTGAAGAAGAATGGGCTGATGGACAACACCTGGACCAACACCTGGACCGACACCTGGACCAACACCTGGACCAACACCTGGACCAACACCTGGACCAACATCTGGACCAACATCTGGACCAACACCTGGACCAACACCTGGACTAACACCTGGACCAACACCTGGACCAACACCTGGACCAACACCTGGACCAACACCTGGACCAACATCTGGACCAACATCTGGACCAACACCTGGACCAACACCTGGACCAACACCTGGACCAACACCTGGACCAGCACCTGGACCAGCACCTGGACCAACACCTGGACCAACACCTGGACCAACACCTGGACCAACACCTGGACCAACACCTGGACCAGCACCTGGACCAACACCTGGACCAACACCTGGACCAACACCTGGACTTAAGTTTGAGACAGTAAAGATCATGTTGATATCTGTTGATAATATAATGGAATGTGTTACTGTTAAAGGGCAACAAACTGGTTAATTCTTGTATAAACACTGTCTGTCTGCTGAGGTTAATATGATCATTATGTTCTTGAGGAGAACCCTGGTAAGGTCAGCTTCTAGTACTGACTATCTATGATGTTAACAAACCTCGTTGTTCCAGGAAGATGGTTCTGCTCCAGGGTAAAAGTTTAATGTCTGGAAGTGGATCAGAGTATGAACATCTGTCAGAATTCAATGTCTGAACTGGTTTAAAACATTTAATGTCAGTTTGTAGACGACATGTTGTAATGACAGAAGTTTGTTGGTTCTGGGGGGGTTTAACCAACCTAATGTCTTCTACCCATCAGCCCTTTGTTTTCTCATGTTCTTGTTGATGTAAATGTGATGAAGGTGTGAAAAATTTCCTGGCACCAGGTGGACGGCCTCCCCGGGGGGGGGTCCTGCTCGGAGTCACATACAATGTCATGGCGGAGGAAACAGGGACACGCCCACTCATTTGCATTAGTGGAGCACACGCGTGAGCTGAGCGGCGTCCATCTGTGACGGCGCCGACAGACGCCGAGCCGCGAGGAGGAGAAATTAAAAGCTAATGGGGGGGTGAGGAACCGTCTCATTAGCGTGGCGATGTGGAGGGAACGCCACAACGCAAATTACAAGGTGAGCGTCCCACGAGGACACAGCAGCCAGAGCGGGCCTGGGGGGGCCCGGTGGGGCCTGGGGGTCCGGGGGGGCCTGGGGGTCCGGGGGGGGGGGGGGTACGGGGGCAAACAGGAGCGTTTGTCCTCAAGAAGGAAAGTCGTCAGAACGAACCGAAGCCTGTTCCAGCCCACAGCTGGGAGGACACGCCCACTTCCTCTAGGCGACGCCCCTTAGCCAGCTCCGCCCCCTTACACAGGGGGCGGAGCACGAGCAAAGATGCTATTACACGCGTGTCATCGCTCCACAGGCGTGTCCGGTTGGATGGTCAGCGCCACAAGCTAACCAGTCAGTCACAGGCCCCGCCCACTCCGATCTGAACGCATCCTGGTCGGGCGGGTCGTCTGGGGGACTCCGCCCCCTCAGGAAACGAGTCATACTGAATGGAACGCCCTGGGTTCAACCACACACACACACACACACACACACACACACACACACACATACACACACACACACACACACACACACACACACACACACACACACACACACACACACACACACCTCATCAATCACTCTGCATGAGCATCAGAGGCTCGTCGACGTTCTCCAGGAAGCCTTGGTTAAACCAGTCAGCAGGAGGTTACTGGCCCATTACACACACACACACACACACACACACACACACACACACACACACACACACACACACACACACACACACACACACACACAGACACACACACACAGTCAGAAGAATGGCTCTCGGACAAACAGCGGGATGAGATGAAGAGGATGGGTTCTTCCTCTGGGCATTCAGCAGCACAAATGTGTTTTTAATGTCAACACACACACACACACACACACACACACACACACACACACACACACACACACACACACACTACTAGAACTGTTGATAATACGGGAACGTTTCCAGGCTGAGCTCCACATCCCTTCATTCAGGGGGGTTGACAGACGAGAGTGTGGGGGTGACGGGATCATGAGTGGGATTACCCATCATCCCCAGCTCTGAGTACCTGTGTGTGTGTGTGTGTGTGTGTGTGTGTGTGTGTGTGTGTGTGTGTGTAGTCACGTCTGCTCGTATCACAATAATTCCTCCACCCACAGAGGAAGAGGTCTGCGTGACAGGCCCCGCCCCCCCAGAGCCACATCCCTCAGAGCAGCTTTAAGCCCCGCCCCCAGAGCCACATCCCTCAGAGCAGCTTTAAGCCCCGCCCCCAGAGCCACATCCCTCAGAGCAGCTTTAAGCCCCGCCCCCAGAGCCACATCCCTCAGAGCAGCTTTAAGCCCCGCCCCCAGAGCCACATCCCTCATAGCAGCTTTAAACCCCACCCCTTGGAGTCACCTTTCAGGTGCTGCTCGAAGTCAGGGGTCGTTACCAGGGCAACTAACCAAACAGCAGATATGAATGATGGGAAACCAGACAGGACCGGCCTACGTTTAGCGTCAGCCGTGTGCACCAGTTGAATCAGTCAAGAGGCGGAGTCTCAGGTCACATGGTGGGCGGGGACAGGAAGTCAATAAATGAAGGAAGTGAAGCGCCTCTGGTAAAGCAGTGACACCTGAAGGGTTCCTCAGGTTCTGACTCCTGCAGGGGACACACCTGGGTCAGAACCGGGCTGAGAGTCCCCCTTCAGTCTTCAACTCTATCCGACCCCTGACCTCTGAACCCTGACCCGGGTTCAGGGAGACCTAAGGGACTGACGGGGTCTGGAACACCTGGTTCCTACACCAGCTACTGATGCTAACGAGCACAATGCTAACGCTAATCAGCGTTCCAATGGAGAACCAGGAGCTACAGACAAGACCCCCCCCCCTGTTTCTCCTCTGATGTCACGTGGTCAGAAGGGAATCAGGTCCAGGTAACTGAATACGTGGTGAGCATCCAGAGGAAGAGGAGGAGGAAGAGGAAAGACTGACGTAGACAAAAGAGGAGGAAGCAGAAGAGTTCAAGAAGGAGAAACATGGGGGGGGGGCTGTCCTATAGCAGAGCTGTACATTGTGGGTGATGAAGAGGAGCAGGTGGGAGAATAGATTCTGTCACAGCATCACACGGGAACACACACACACACACACACACACACACACACACACACACACACACACACACACACACACACACACACACACACACACACACACACACACACACACACACACACACACACTCACACAAACACATTCCTCAGGTCTATAAATCTGGTATCATACAAACAGGAACAGGAAATAGGCCGTTGGGGACTCCTACCCTCATTGACCCGCTGACCTCCAGCTGACCTCCAGCTGGACTGGAGGAACTATAAACAACCATTTTAATGTTCTGGTCATTACTAATAGACTCAATGGAATCAACAGGGTTCTCCTCCTCCTCTGGGCTTCTCCCTTCAGGGTCTCCACAGCCAATCAGTGTCCTCCATCTAACCCTGTCTTCTCATCCTCTTCTCTCACACCAACTACCTTCATGTCCTCTTTCATTACATCCATAAACCTCCTCTTTGGTCTTCCTCTAGGCCTCCTGCCTGGTAGTTCAGAACTCAGCATCCTTCTACCAATATATTCACTATCTCTCCTCTGGACATGTCCAAACCATCTCAGTCTGGCCTCTCTGACTTTATCTCCAGAACCTCTAACATGTGCTGTCCCTCTGATGGACTCATTCCTGATCCTATCCATCCTGGTCACTCCCAGAGAGAACCTCAGCATCTTCATCTCTGCTACCTCCAGCTCTGTCTCCTGTCTTTTCCTCAGGGACACTGTCTCTAGACCAAACAACATCGCTGGTCTCACCACAGTTTTGTTCACCTTTCCTTTCATTTTAGCTGAAACTCTTCTATCACACATCACACCTGACACTTTCCTCCACCCGTTCCATCCTGCCTGGACACGCTTCTTCACCTCTTTTCCACACTCTCCATTGCTCTGGACTGTTGACCCTAAGTACTTCAAATCCTCCACCTTCTTGATCTCTTCTCCCTGTAACCTCACTCTTCCACTTGGGTCCCTCTCATCCACACACATGTACTCTGTCTTACTGCGGCTAACCTTCATTCCTCTCCTTTCCAGGACAAACCTCCACCTCTCTAGCTTCTCCTCCACCTGTTCCCTGCTCTCAATGCAGATCACAATGTCATCTGCAAACATCATAGTCCATGGAGATTCCTGTCTAACCTCGTCTGTCAGCCTGTCCATCACCATAGCAACAACAAGGGGCTCAGAGCTGATCTCTGATGCAGTCCCACCTCCACCTTGAACTCCTCTGTCACACCTACACACACCTCACCACTGTCTTACAGTCCTCATACATGTCCTGCACCGCTCTAACATACTTCTCTTCCACTCCAGACTTCCTCATACAATACCACAGTTCCTCTCTGGACACCCTGTCATCAGCTTTCTCCAGATCTACAAAAACACAATGCAGCTCCCTCTGGCCTTCTCTGTACTTCTCTACCAACATCCTCACAGCAGATACTACGTCTGTAGTACTCTTTAACAGGGTTACATTAACATTAACAGGATTAATGTAAGAAATAAACTCATCAATAAATAAATAAATTCATTACTAAATAAATAGATGGATAAATAAATAAAGGCAGCAGTAAACAATCCTTCTGCTCAGGATGTTTCAGACGCTGAAGACCCTCCAGGTCCAGAACCAGACCAGAACACTGGTCCAGGAGGGGGCAGGGCCAGAACGCCCCCGGACCAGGACGGTTGTAACAGCCTCAGCATGGTGCCACGGGGGGGTTCTGATGGGGCTGCTTCAGAACCAGTGACCCCAGCCGCTCTCGAACCCGGATGTGGGACGAGAGGCGACCCGTCCAGCAGCAGGACTCCACCACCGAACCAGAACCACTGACCATCACCGTCACAAAGACCACCAGACCACCGGCCAACGACCCAGAAACAAAGACCACCTGCTGACCCCCCCCCCAAAGTTAGGACGACAGCCAGCAGGTCATGTGACCTCTGTTTGATGACCCGTCTTCACTCCCCCCCCTCCTTCCTGTCCTTTTTTATTCATCCCTCATGGACTTAGTTTAAAAACATCGTTTCACAAGACTGGCAACAACAAGATCAACAACAACAAGATCAACAACAACAAGATCAACAACAACAAGATCAACAACAACAAGATCAACAACAACAAGATCAACAACAACAAGATCAACAACAACAAGATCAACAACAACAAGATCAACAACAACAAGATCAACAACAACAAGATCAACAACAACAAGATCAACAACAACAAGATCAACAACAACAAGATCAACAACAACAAGATCAACAACAACAAGATCAACAACAACAAGATCAACAACAAGATCAACAACAACAAGATCAACAACAACAAGATCAACAACAACAAGATCAACAACAACAAGATCAACAACAAGATCAACAACAAGATCAACAACAACAAGATCAACAACAACAAGATCAACAACAACAAGATCAACAACAACAAGATCAACAACAAGATCAACAACAAGATCAACAACAACAAGATCAACAACAGAATAGGAATGTGTGTGTGTGTGTGTGTGTGTCTGTCTGTGTGTGTGTCTGTGTGTGTCTGTCTGTGTGTGTGTGTGTGTCTGTGTGTGTGTGTGTGTCTGTCTGTGTGTGTGTGTGTGTGTGTCTGTGTGTGTGTGTGTGTGTCTCTGTGTGTGTGTGTATGTGTGTGTGTGTGTGTCTCTGTGTGTGTGTGTAGGGAGACTTTACAGAGGGACAGGTGTGTGTTGTTCATGGACTTACTGAATCAGTTGTCACATCAGGTCCAAATGAATCCAGATCAGTTCAGACAAACATCCAGTCCAGACGAGTCCATACATGAGTCCATACCGGTCCATGTAAGTCCATACCGGTCCACATGACTCCATACCGGTCCACATGACTCCATACCGGTCCACATGAGTCCATACCGGTCCACATGACTCCATACCGGTCCACGTGAGTCCATACCGGTCCACATGAGTCCATACCGGTCCATGTGAGTCCATACCGGTCCATGTGAGTCCATAGTGGTCCACGTGAGCGCATACGGATCCACATTGATCCATTCAGGACCCAAACATGGTTCCCTGGTGACGTCCTGCTGTGCTCTCCTGTGTATTGTTTGTTTGTTTGTTTGTTTGTTTGTTTGTTTGCAGGCTGCCTCCTGTTAGCAAACATCTCCTCTCTGCTGCTTCTGTTTGGTCTCCCTCCCCGTTTCACTCACAGGTGTGTCCCGTTCATCATCGCCCCTCCCCCTCCTCCCCACTTCCTGTTCCTGTCCAGGTGGGCGTGGCTCTCTGCCCTCTGCTTCAGCCTGATCAGGATCTGTTGTAGAATCACAGACCATCGGTTGTCATGGTGATCTGAGCTGTGGAGGGGAAAGCTGCTTTAACTTACATTAAAAAAATAAAAAAATAGTTTTATTTAATTGTATTAACTGTATTGAGCCTGAGTGGTTTTGAACCGGCGACCCTCCGGTCACCGGCCTGAGCCTGAGTGGACTCAGCTGCTGCCTCACTCTGCTAGCCTTAATGACACCAGAGAGACCGCTGGGTTCTGGTTCCCGCCCTGAGCCTGGTGCGGTGCAGAACCCACGGTGTTAGCGGCGCCTCGGGCCGCCGTCACAGCGACGGCCATCATTGGTTAATAAAAAGCAGAATTCATAACTCCTCCATTTCTGCTCGTCTCTGCTTCATGGTTTCAGTGGGTTTGGGGCTTGAGTGGCGCCGGGGGCGGCGGTTTGACGTTATTGAGTTCTGACCGACCCAAATGGGACCAGGAAGTGATGCGAGTTGGAGATGACTTAGTGCTCCGACAGCCCCCCCCATCACTGTGGGATGCACCAGCTAATAAAACCCACAGGTGAGAAATGAGATACCAGAACCATCAAACCCAATCCAATCGCAGCAAACTCATCCAATCAGAGCGAGAATGAAGGGAAAACAACAACGTCCACAGGAAGTCTGTGTGGAGGACAGGAAGAGGAAATTTAACACAAAGTTCTGTAGGGGGAGGCCTTGATGCAGCCCACCGGATCTCTAGCCGCCCAACGGACTCCTGACTGCATACTTTTATTGTAAATAATTGTATATAGTATTAAATTAGTTCAATTCTACTTTTATATATTCATGTTAGTCACCTCAGGGAGCACGTTTTGGTTTGTTTAGCAATAAATACAATGTTATTATCAATCTGAATTGGGTGGTTTGTGTATATTTTGGCCCAATAAGTGCATGCAGTAGTTTATAGTGGAGTAATAACTACCTCCAAGTGGGGGTGAAGTGGTGTTGAAGAAAAAGACACCCAGTATGGACAACGTGTGGTCATTACATGGAGACAAGAATCAAAGGTAGTAAAACAGCCTGACTGGGCTCAGTGACCTCACAGGGGTCACAGGGGGGCGGGGGGGCTGGTAGACCATGGTCTCCACTCAACATCATAATGCTCATAATGGTGGGGGCCAGTGCCACAGGCTTCTAGTCCTCAGCTGCATGTGGGCGTAGCCCCTCAGGTACAGGAAGTAGACGTCTTCCAGGACTTCCTGTCCAGCTTCTTCCCGTTTCCTCCCTGATGTTGGCCTGACGGTGTGACGGGTGTCCAGCTCTACTTTCACTTTAATGTCTTTGTTACCTGGGTATGCTAACATTAGCATACTGAGCGGTTCCGTTAGCTTTCACCAACAGCTGCGGGGTCGTCAGGGGTTCATGACCCCCGGAGGGAAGGAGCAAACTGACCTCACGCTGACCCCATTCACACTGCCACAGATCTCACACACACCCGGGGTTCAGGTGTGTGTGTGTGTGTGTGTTTCCTCACACACTGTTGTTGACGGACAGGTCCAGGTTCGTTTGTCCGCTTTAATAATTAACCCTTGTGGAGCTGCTGTTCATCCGTGTCGCCATGACGATGCTGTAATTACGCTTTGGAGGCTCCCAGACGTGAAACCAGACGTTCCATTACTACGATTTGGTTGTTTACTCCGACATCTTTGTTTGTAGGAGGATCACACACCCTCATAGCAACTCATTTAGGATTCATTTAGGATTCATTATGAATTCATTTAGGATTCATAATGAATTCATAATGAATTCATTATGAATTCATTATGAATTCATTATGAATTCCAGCAGCCGTCATCAGTTCAAGCATGAAGTAATGAAGTAAATGTCAGCACAGTTTTCAAACCCCCCTCATTAAAGATGCAAATTAATGTACATAAAAGGGAAAATCTACAGGAAAGAACTCAGCAGGAACCATTTCACTGCAAACAAGGAACATTTATAATCTATGATGTCAGAAGAACATCCAACCAGCGACATCCACCGCAGGAAGCAGCTCCATCACCACCGCTCTGGATCCGTGTTGGCTCAGAACCATCAAGGAGCACCGTCCAGGAGAACCGGTCCAGGAGAACCGGTCCAGGAGAACCGGTCCAGGAGAACCGGTCCAGGAGAACCGGTCCAGGAGAACCGGTCCAGGAGAACCAGAGTGTTCATGAACTCCAAACCCACTGGCGGCTGTGATTCAGTGAAGCACTTCAGATCTTTTGCAGCTGAGTTTGACTTTGGTTGTGTTTAAACGTTCCAGATCTTTCCTGTGACTCTGTTCTCCTCCAGCTGTTCACCTCCATTAACCCTTTCAGGAACAGCAGCAGGTCCTTGCTGGTTCCAGCAGGTCTGCTTTAAAGCCTGAACGAGGTCGTGACCTGAACTCCTTCTGTAGGTGAACCCGTTCTCAGCAGACGTCCATTAAAGACGCGCCGCTGCAGGAGGTCACGGCTGGAGGTCATGGCTGGAGGTCACGGCTGGAGGTCACGGCTGGAGGTCACGGCTGAAACCGTGTGAACGGGCAGATGTTTCTGTGGAGAACATCTGGAAGGGGAGCGCCTGGTGTCTGAAGCACTAGGACACACTTCACATGCTAACGGGACAACAGCTGATGCTAACAGCTGCAAATGTCAAGCAAAGCTAACAGCTAGCACTTCTGAGAACTTTTGCTTGTGAGCTGAACAGAATTCAATGTGAGCAGGTTGGTGAGCCAGTGGAACAGGAAGTGACATGTTCAGGTGACAGGAAGCTGAGGTCGTGGACTCTCTGTTGCCCTGCCAGGTGCCCCCCTCCCCCCTGAACCTCCGGCCTCGCCCGGCGGTGGATTTCTTCTTCTCTTGACGTCTGCGGACACGTCTGGCCTTTCTCCCGCGTGACGTGTTGTGTTCTCTCTCCTGATTGGCTGTCGTCCATCCAACTGAACGTCTCCCTCTTGGTTCTGTTTTCTTTGGTTCTTGTTCTAAAACGTTTCCCGGCGTATCTCCAGAGAAACTCACACCTATCGTGTTACGGCTTCATGTTTCCATCCACTCCCATTGAGTCACTACTTCTGTTATCTCCCCCATGAATTAAGAGTCAGTGGAGCGGCGGGGGGGCGCGTCTGGCAGCCGGGGCGAGGGTGAAACGGAAGGGAGCGATAAAAGGAGCGCGAGGAGACGGGAGGAAGGAGATAAAACGATGATGAGGATATTCTGGCGGGGACACGGCGCAGCCACTCCGGACTAATCTTAATTAAGATCTTCCTCAGACCCTCCTCCTCCTCCTCCTCCTCCTCGGTTCCTTCAGAGCTCCTCCAGCTCATTCTTTCCTGGTCTTTGTCTCGAGTGCGTCGCCGTGTTCCGAGCAGGAAATCAACCGGCGATGCGGCGCGGCGGATATCAGACGACTGGAGTCAGGGGGGGCGTTCCATTCAGAACATCTGGAGATCAACTGCTGGAGCAAAGAGGTGTTTAGCTCCTCTGGTCAGCTGACCTGAGAGCAGCCAATCGATGACCTGCAATCAGAGGCCTCCTGAACGACACTGACTACTTCCTGAACCACTGCTTGAAGACTCTTCTAAAAACAAGTTTCTTGTGACCCTGTTGACCATTTGCCCCAAAACGTTGGGCGGTTCTGTGCCCCCCCCACCTGAGGTGTTTAGAGACCGCTACACCCCTGAAAGACTTTTGACTTCTGACTCTCCAGAGTCGGTTCAGGCGCTTTCTGGGCCCATTTGTCCTGGGAAGAAGAATCTGCCTAATAATAATAATAATGATGGATTAGATTTATTCAGCGCTTTCTTGTCTGGACACTCAAAGGCTCTTTACATCGGACCCATTATTCATTCACCCCTCATTCATACCTGGTGGTGGTAACTACGTGTGTAGCCACAGCTGCCCTGGGGCAGACTGACGGAGGCGTGGCCAATCTGTGCCTACGGCCCCTCCGACCACCAGCGGAACAATCACACACATTCACACACCAGCGATGCCCCACTGGAGGCAAGGAGGGTAAAGTGTCTTGCCCAAGGACACAACGACAAATGATTCGGCGGGAGAGGGAATCGAACCGCCGATCTTGAATCATTGGACAGCCTGCTCTACCACTGAGCCACGGTCTCCCCCTTTAAACATAGACATAGACCGTGATGTCCTGAGGCCACGCCCTCCCCAATTACAGACATACACGTCACCTGACACACATTCAATCCAATAAGCATCCAGTTTATTACAGGAGTAAGAAATTATTGATGAAATGATGATAACTGCTTTCCTGATATTTTTCTACACTGACCCCTCGTTCCTCGTGGTTACACGTTCCAGGAACCACACGCAAATAACGAATTCCATGATAGAGCGACAAACTACTTATCGTATTATTTATGGTAATTTAAACGTTTCTGAACCCCCCCATACTGATATTAACCCACCTTCTATCTGTATCACCTTCAAAACACTTTGATAGACTGTTTGAAGCACTTTAGTGTCTCAGGGAAGTCAGAGACTCACAGAACGTAGAACACTTCAAGATGTCAGCCAATAGAATGAGAGTACGGTATCATGTGACTGACAAACAAAAATCCACGATGAGGTGAAGTCCCGAGCGTTGATGCACAAATGTGTGAGGGCGCGCTTGTATATACAAAGAATATTGCTTTGTCAGCAGATATAACTTATTTCAGTCTGTAAACAGGTCAGAGGTCAGAGGTCAGGGGTCTGTAAATGTGTTTCCAGTGACAGCATGCCGCTGGGGTCTGCGTTAGAACCAGCTTCATTCACTAGCATTAGCTTAACAGCTCAAACCAGCTGAAGGACACACACCTCCTTGCTCATCCTCACACACACACACACAAACACACACACACACAAACACACACACACACACAAACACACACACACACACACACAAACACACACACACACACACACACACAAACACACACACACAAACACACACACACACACACACAAACACACACACACACACACACACAAAC
>NC_090786.1:442500-445000 GCF_040054535.1 Antennarius striatus | reverse complement strand
ATGCGCGCACGCGCACACACACGCTCTCACACGCACACAAACACACACACACACACACACACACACATGCTCATTTGAATATGAGCAGAGTCACGTCAATGAAACCCCGCAGCCTCCACACGGGAGAGTGTGTGTGTGATGGCGTTAGAACGCTCTACACACACCGCAGTAACGCCTGTGTGTGTGTGTGTGTGTGTGTGTGTGTGTGTGTGTGTGTGTGTGTGTGTGTGTGTGTGATGCAGCACTCACTCCCTGATGGTCTCTGGTCACATGATGGCGTCTACAGCATTGTCTCCACCAATCAGGCGGCAGCAGCTTGTGGGCGGTGGCTGTTCGTACAGGTGGGCCCCCCCTGGGGCCCCCGCGCTGGTCCCTCAGCTCCTTCAGGCAAGGAGCAGGTAGAACTGAACCCTGACAGGAAGGTTTCTGTGCTTTGTTAAAACATTTGGATGGGACGCCGTCCCACCCTGGGGGGTAGGAGGGGGGTGGGGGGTGAAAGCCTGGCAGACAGATGAGATGCTTGGCTCTGTGGACTCCACCCCTTCCTGTCCAACACGCTGTACTCTAGTGGTGGGGGGTGTGACTGATCGCTGCAGGGCTGAGCGGTGGGGGGGTTGAAGCCATGGCGGTGGGGGGGGTGTTTATACCTCTGGCAGTAGGGGTGATGGAGATGAAGCCAGCAGGCTGCTCAGGGATGTGGGCAGGTAAAGGGGGGGTAGATGGATGGGAAGGACAGAAAGGTCAAAGGCCAAAGGCAACAAGGGGTGCAGCTTCTTCAGCATCCTGCCCTGCAGGAGGCCAGCAGGAGTGAACGTACCCCCGCCCCCATCCATCCGGATTGGAAGCCAATCACAACCCTCCTCTAGGGAGGAGCCTCTACAGGTGCTCAAAGGTTGGTCTGCCCACACATACTGAAGCCACGCCCCTGAGAGGTAGGGTGTGGCTAACATGCTACTCTGGCTTGTACACCACGCACAGAGAGAAGTCTCTGCCCAGAGGGCTGAAACACAGATGCTGACAGACATCCCATAATAATGGAGCCGGATTAGAGGCCAGAGACTCAGATAAAGAGACTCTAAACGTCTGAGAGCCTTTCAGAGACGCCTGGAGTCTCAGCCTGACCTCACTGAGGCTCTGCATCTGTTCCCATAGCAACCAGACAAACACCCAGGATGACCGAGTCACAGTTTCCTTCCATGTCAACGTGACGGACGAGACCAGACTTATATATATACTGTATATACAGTATATACAGTATATACAGTATATACTGTATATACTGTATATACAGTATATACAGTATATACAGTATATACTGTATATACAGTGTGTGTGTATGTATATATATATATGTGTGTGTGTATATATATATATCATATATGTATTGTGTCGTATCGTGTGTACGTGACCACATGATCTGCTGTCGTGGGTCACGGGGAACTGGAGCTGGTATAGGACGACAAGGCAGGGGCAAACCTCTGGGCACGACACCAGTGCACCACGGAGCTACACACACACACACACTCACGCACGCGCACGCACTCACGCACGCACGCACGCACACACACACACACACACGCACACACACACACACTCCTACAGGTGATTTTGAACAGCCAATCAACCTGAAGGTCATGTCTCTGTGGGGGGAGGAAGCAGGAGAACCCGGAGAGAACCCACGCAGACACGGGGAGAGCATGAGAACTCCACACAAAGAGGGAGTTGAACCCAGAACCACCTTGCTGCGCGGCGACGGCGCCACCCCCTGCACCACTGTGTCGTATCGTATATACACCGTACCATACATAGGTATGGTCCGTACGTCGTGTCGTGTCGTGTCGTGTCGTGTCGTGGCGCCCCTGAAGGACTTCACACTAACTCCATGGACCCGATGGAGGACTCTGCTGTCCAGCTTCCTGACACTTCAAACGTTCCTGAGCAGCGTGAGGGGGGGTGACTAGAACCAGTGTGTGTTCTGGGGAGCGGTGGGGGTGTGAGTGGAGCCTCTTTTGGTCGGATCAAAGTGTTTCCGGCGGGCCGACAGTCGGGGCGCAGATGAAGGGATGACGCAACTGTTGCCTCTCGTCTGCTTCGCAACGCGAGCGAAGGAACCCGGACCCTGCGGCGCCGCTGTCCCGTCCTGATGTCATCATCATCATCGCAGTGTGACGAAGACGCGGGAGAAAGCAGCGACACGGGAAGGTTAGCATTAAGGAGCGTGTGTGAACACAGGAACACGTGAAGCGTGTTGGGGTGAGATAAACCTCCAGCCTGCAGGTCTTCACTTCGCAGCGTCTCCTCCTGGCGTCCTGGCTCCGCCCACATTCACCAGAGTGTCTCCAGCAGCTCATTGGTTTAAACGGTGGTGACGGAGGCGTGGCCAGCGTCCTTGTTCCCAGTACCACTGCCATCACACGGGCTCCCCGTGGTGCCGGGCGATGCGTTCAGGGGTGCGTGGGAAACGCAGCATCAGGTTCACACATTGCTGCTCACACTGACC